>NC_045431.1:156805065-157105065 GCF_902635505.1 Sarcophilus harrisii
TGGTTTGGCCATAAAACTCTAAAAGTACATGGAAAAAATAAAACAAAAAGTTTTTTAAATGAAATTTAAATTTAAATTAGAAGTCTTGAAGGAAAAACTCTATAAACATATAATTATTATCTATACATAATAATAAAAATTTATAAGAAGGATTAAGCAGGTAGAAAACCTTAGCCAAGTAATGAACTCCCTAAACAAAAGAATGAAACAAACAGATCTCAATGATTCTATAAGAAATAATGAACAAAGTCAAAAGATTGAAAACTATGTAAAGTATCTACTATCAAAAGAAGCTAATTTGGAAAACAAATTGGGTAGAAAAATTTTAGGAATTTCTAGACTTACACCTTTATCAGCAGAAAGGGTGTCAGAGAGGAGAAATATGAGTTACAAGGAAGAAGCATGAAGGATAATAATCATGATAGAGAAAAAAAGAGAAAAGAGAATCAATGAAACACTGACATATACAAAAGGAAGCTCAACAAGGAAACATTAATATACAGGGTGATATTAGTTCTACAACATTAAATGAATCTTTTAAAGAATACATTAGAGATTTGCAGTTTTAGATAAATACTTTTTTGTTGTTCTTTATATCTAGAAATAATCATATTTCTTGATGGCTGTCAAGTTTCTAATTTGAAAATCAATTTTTAAAAAAGAATCATCAGCAGCTATCCAAGGTCCCCCTAAAGGAGATTGAGATGCAGATTAACAACACAGCATTCTCATTAATAAAACTTTTTGAGGTGACATTTACTCTATCAACCCAAGTGGAAAAAAATGTACATCAAAACATACCAAAAATGCATATTTCTTTAAAACATGGGGTATTCTGCTGAAAGAAGGTTATACTCCTTTGAAATGAGACAACTGATGCAGTAGTTCAATTAATTAGATATTTAAATAATGACTACTTCAGCAAACTGAGAAAAGAATTGCTTCACATATAAACTTTTCACTTAACATAGTGTCTGACACACAGTAGGCACTTAATGAATGTTCATTGATTGACTTTTCCCCACATTATCGTATTTGTACCCATCTATGTATAAGATTTTCTTTCTATGAGTTCTAGGCATCTACAATACTTTGAATTTTAAAATTGGACTTCCTTGTATATATTTTTTCAGTTTAAAAAAATAAAATATTTACTTAATTTTGACTTTGGATAGTATTTGATCAGCCTTATTCATGAGTTATTTTGTGCCTGCTAAACTTTCACAAGTTTAGTTTACTTTTAATATTAAGTTAATTTTATCTATAATTAAGAAACTGAAATGCAATAATGCAAGTTCTACAAAGATTGAAAGTTTATAAATAGCATCCCCCAAAATGGACCTGATGATAGGAAATATAAAATATTGCTCATAAATAGTTTTTAGTAGTTACGTGATGTCACCAATGACATTAAAGTTGGACTCCCTTCCACAAAAGAAATCTCATTGAATTCATGCCTTCTTCTTGATTTTCATCCAGGCCCTGTCATAGAGCCTTCATCAAAGATCCCGCTCAACATATTAGAGACCTGCCTTCCTCTAAGTCTTTTAGCATAATGACCACTGCAATATTCTGACTGCTTACCTATTGTTCCAAACTTGCTAGATGGCTGACTGCCCAACACATTTCCTGATGATGTGTTTCCTGGTTGGTATATTCTTCTTGTGTTCTCATTATTGTTGGAAATATTTTACTTGTGACCACCCTTTTTGGGGCACTCACAACTTTGATTCTTTAAAGATTATAATATTCTACAATTTAAAGCCATATTTTTTTTTCCATTGGAAGAATAACACTTTTAAAAAGATGAGTTTTTAATTCAGATCTGTTTGGCATTATTGAAAATACTATATAATTTATGAAAAATGAATCAGTTTGTTTTCTTCTTCTTACTCAATCCTGAGTCCCGTTTACTACCCATCTGAAGAGTTCCAACATATAGTTACATATTTTCTCAAAGGTTATTCAGTTACCTAATCATAAGTTGAGGTGACCATTCTTTATCCACTTGGTATTTCTTATATATGGTATTAGGTCAAACTCTTCAAAATATAAATGTTGTCTATCTTATTGAAGAAGAAACTGAGAAGGTAGAAGAGTTAAAACTTGAAAATGAGTTTCCTGCCTTGAATGTGGGTTCAGTAATTTTTCTCTCTGTTGTACTGTAGTATTAATTTTTCACAAAAGAAAAAAAGGCACTTAAAAATAATCAGATGTACAAAAATATCAAATGCAAGAAATGGTAATCATCAGTAAAATGAAATTAAATAGAGAAACACATAACCTCATGATAAAATGCTAATAGATATGTCGAATTTATTGTTCCTTTTTTAGAATGAAATTACAAGCCATTTCCCCCTCTTTTGAACTTATAGTCTAGGAAATCTTTGAGTTAGGGACTCAGATGCTTCATAGGCATAAATTTTTTGTTACCTGAAGCACTGGCTTCATTTAAAATGTATAAACATAATAAATGAGTATTTTTTAAAGTATGCATGATGAAAAATTAAAAAAAAAACTTTTCATGATCTGATTTTTCTTGTCCAACATGACAAATATAAAAATATGTTTAGAAGAATTACACATATTTAACCTTTATTGGATTGCTTGCTCTTTAGGGGAGGGGGCAGAGAGGAAGAAAGGGAAAAAATTTGGAACACAAGGTTTGCAAAGGTGAATATTGAAAACTATCTTTGCATATATTTGGAAAAATAGAAAGCTATTATTAAAAAAACTATTCATTCAAAATATTTTACAAAGATATATGGGAAGCATATATGTTTCTTCTCCATGTATTTTTTTAAATTAGCCATATTTTTATTTTCTTTTATTTGGTTATTTTGAGACATTTGACTATTATTTTTAAATCATGAGATGAAGAAGAAACAAAATCTTGAAAGAGGTAGTTATAGGTAGCTATTCTCTCTCTCACAACATGGAAGCAAAGATGAGAAAGGAAAGAGAAATATGAGTTAAGTTTTACACTGTCTTGCTAACTGCTGTTTAGCTCAGCAGTTTCCTTGGCATTTAATAAATCTGATGATCTTTCAAGAGTAGTAGAACCCACTAAAATCTCAGAAGGAATGCAAGACAAAGAACAGGTGCACTGGGCAACCCTGTTGTCCCATATAGCTCCAAAATGGAGAATGATATCTTTATTGTTCTCTCTGTCTCTCTCTTTGTTATTCTATGTTTCTGTCTCTCTTTGTCTGTCTGTCTGTCTCTCTCTGTGTTTCTGTCTCTCTATCTTTGTCTGTTTGTCTCTCTCCCAACATCAATTTTGAGATAGCCCCTGCTGGAACCTCTCTTCTCCATATGCACAACACAGGTGCTTTACTTCTAGGAACCATGATTCTCCAGGAGACAGTCTCAGGGGTCCTCAAACTACAGCCCACGGGCCAGATGCAGCAGCTGAGGACGTTTAACTCCCTCACCCAGGGCTATGAAGTTTCTTTATTTAAAGGCCCATAAAACACAGTTTTTGTTTTTACTATAGTCGGGCCCTCCAACAGTCTGAGGGACAGTAAACTGGCCCCCTATTAAAAAGTTTGAGGACCATCTAGATTATACACACATAAGAGGGGGATATGACCTGCCCCATTTCTGATGAGGGGAGAAGCTGAAGGGGAAAGAAAGAGATAACATTAATGATGAAAAAAAAAAGATTGCCATAAAATTGTTTTAAAATAAAGAGAAGAAAGTTCAGGAAGAAGCACAGAAAAGCAAGAGCTTTAGAGATATTTATCTACAGCTTTGAAGATAATGTTCTGAATTTAGGAATTATAGGCTTATTAAAATAAGCAGTAGAACTGGGATTATATCCCAAAGAGATTATAAAGAAGGGAAAGGGACCTGTATGTGCACGAATATTTGTGGCAGCCCTTTTTGTAGTGGCTAGAAACTGGAAACTGAATGGATGTCCATCAGTTGGAGAATGGCTGAATAAACTGTGGTATATGAAAATTATGGAATATTACTGTTCTGTAAGAAATGACCAACAGGATGATTTCAGAAAGGCCTGGAGAGAGTTACACGAACTGATGCTGAGCGAAATGAGCAGGACCAGGAGATCATTATATACTTCAACAACAATACTAGATGATGACCAGTTCTGATGGATCAGGCCATCCTCAGCAACGAGATCAACCAAATCATTTCTAATGGAGCAGTAATGAACTGAACTAGCTATGCCCAGAAAAATAACTCTGGGAGATGACTAAAAACCATTACATTAAATTCCCAGTCCCCATATTTATGCCCACCTGCATTTTTGATTTCCTTCACAAGCTAATTGTACAATAATTCAGAGTCTGATTCTTTTTGTACAGCAAAATAACGTTTTGGTCATGTATACTTATTGTGTATCTAATTTATATTTTAATATATTTAACATCTACTGGTCATCCTGCCATCTAGGGGAGGGGGTGGGGGCGGGTAAGAGGTGAAAAATTGGAACAAGAGGTTTGGCAATTGTTAATGCTGTAAAGTTACCCATGTATATATCCTGTAAATAAAAGGCTATTAAATAAAAATTAAAAAAAAAAAATAAGCAGTAGAAAAATGGAGAGTCACCGTTTTATAACCAATCCTCTTGTGTGTTCTGCTGTTTAAATGGAAAAGGTCACATGCAAATGAGCTGCTAAATGGCGGTTCCCTACAGCTATCTTTACCTCCGTCATTACTCTGCCTCCAAACAGGTCCTTTTAGGATACTCAACATAGGAGGGGCACTTCTCTATCTGGTGCTCATAATAGTCTTTGTCTCACCCTGATATTTTATCTGAGAGGTAGTATTTCTTGTCAAATTTTTTTTTTATCAACCTCTTTTTATACAAAAGTTCTTTTTCTGTCCATTTCAGCAACCAAAATGTCCACTTATGAAAGAGGTAGACTTTATTCAAACACTTTATATCTATTCAATAAATTCCAGTGGTTCCTCATCCTTATTACCTTGAGGATCAAAGATAAATCCTCTGTTTGGCTTCAGAAACTTGATCCCTTCCTGCCTTTCCAGTTCTTCTGACAACTTTCACTCCTCCAAATACTTTATGATCCAATAACCAAAGACCTCCTTGCTCTTCCTCAAACATTATATGACATTGCCAAGTATTTCTGCTGCATTTCCCCATACCTGAAATTCTCTTTCTTCATCTTTGTCTCTTGGACTTCCTTCAAGTTCCAGCTAAAAATCTCACCTTCTACAAGAAGCTTCCCCCCATTAGTTCTAGTGCCTTTTCTCTGTTGATTGTTCCCTATTTATATCTTGTTTGTCCATATTCCTTTTTTTTTATTATAGTAACTTTTTATTGACAGAATCCATGCCAGAGTAATTTTTTTACAACATTATCCCTTGCACTCACTTCTGTTCCGATTTTTCCCTCCCACCCTCCACCCCCTCCCCTAGATGGCAAGCAGTCCTATATATGTTGAATATGTCCTAGTATATCCTAGATACAATGTATGTGTGCAGATCCAAACAGTTTTCTTGTTGCACAGGGAGAATTGGATTCAGAAGGTAGAAATAACCTGGGAAGAAAAACAAAAATCCAAACAGTTTACATTCATTTTCCAGTGTTCTTTCTTTGGGTGTAGCTGCTTCTGTCCATCATTGATCAATTGAAACTGAATTAGGTCTCTTTGTCAAAGAAATCCACTTCCATCAGATTATATCTTCATACAGTATCATTGTTGATGTATATAATGATCTCTTAGTTCTGCTCATTTCACTTAGCATCAGTTCATGTAATTCTCTCCAAGCTTCTCTGTATTCATCTTGCTGGTCATTTCTTACAGAACAATAATATTCCATAACATTCATATACCACAATTTATCCAGCCATTCTCCAATTAATGGACATCCACTCAGTTTCCAGCTTCTAGCCACTACAAACAGGGCTGCCACAACCATTTTTTGTCCATATTCCTTTGCATGTTTTCTCTCCCATTAGATTGCCAGTTTCTTAAAGACAGGATCTGTTTCTTGCTTGCTTTGTATCCCAAGCATTTAAAGGCTTAACTTGTTGATGTTGTTCTGTTCTCATAAAAGACCAAGGACATCAGGAGGTCTTAACTTGGAAGTGAATTGGATTTTAATGATGGAGAGCCATGCAAAACCACCAGCTTCATCTCTCCTCCAGAGTCATGGGGGCCAGTGGTAAGATATGGGTCAGGATGATTGACAACGGCCCTGAGCTTTACTTGTAAACCATCTTCAAGACCTTCTTGAAACCAGTTCTATCTCAGTAGAAGAATGGGGAAAGAATACTAAACCAAAAAACTAAACTTTACTTCTGACATCAATCCTCAACCCAAAGAATATAATAATAGGATCACAGACTAATAGCTGAATAAAAGATTAGAGGTTACCTAATTCAGTCTCCTCATTTTACAGATGATGAAAATTCGCCCCAAAGTAATTTTTCAAAGACCCACACAGGTAACAATAATAATGATTATGATAATAAGTATATTAATAATAGCACAATAACAACAACAATCATAATAGGGTTAAGTACTTTTATATTTACCTCTCATTTAATTCTCACAATAACTCTGTGAGGTGTGATATTGTTAAGAGATCACAGATCTAAATAGCCAAGAAATGCAAAATAATAATTAAAATGTTTCAGTTCACTTGCTCTATTCTATCTGAGAGAGATGTATGGCTATATTTCCACATATGAGGCAATGACATTTATATTTAGCATGATTAATCTCGCTAGACTGAAACACAAATATACAAATGGCCCATCATACCGACAGAGGGCATCACAAAACAAAGGACTAAAATCCACTTTGATTACTTATGAAACCAGGAATATATTAGCACCACCCACTCATCTGAGAGTCAGTGGGGAGGAAATACCAGGAGAAACTCCAGCTGCCAGTATTTACAAAATGCTTTTGTTCAAATAAAAAGGAAAAGACAGGCCTTCTCATCCTTCCATCATTGAAAAGAATACTTCCTAATTCCTTAGTCAGCTTCTCTTTACACATTCTAAAGCTGGGCCTTCCAAGTCAGGCAGCAATTTCCTGAGGTTACCAAGGCGATAAGCTGTGTGACTAATAATATTGATGTTTAGTTTTCAGACAGGAGTCTCAAGAACAGCTCCTCCCTTACCATTGGTAATCTACCTTGTAGACATGATCAACTATGATGCAATTATACCTGTTTATCAAAGGCCAATATAACTAACTTCCGCCAAATAGTCAAGTTTCTTGGAGTTTCTAAAATCTCTCTCTTACATTTCATAGGAATGCAGAATTTTGGTGTTGCAAGTGGGCTCAGTGGATGTTTAGTCCAAACCCATGTTTTAGACGACAAAACCCCAAATGCTTAAGCAGATTCTGGAGGCTTCAATAATGAATATTAATGCCATATAATAATAGGATCACAGACTAATAGCTGGATAAGAGATTAGAGATTAGGAGATTGTACCTAATTCAATCTCCTCATTTTACAGATGATGAAAATTCGCCCCAAAGTAATTTTTCCAAGACCCACACAGGTAACAATAATAATGATTATGATAATAAGTATATTAATAATAGCAACAATAACAACAACAATCATAATAGGGTTAAGTACTTTTATATTTACCTCTCATTTAATTCTCACAATAACTCGGTGAGGTGTGATATTGTTAATCTCCTTTTATAGATAACAAAACTAAGACTGAAAAAACTGGTAGAGTGGGGTAGTAAGTGCCCAAATAGTAAGTGACAAAGTTAGGATTCAAAGTCAGATCCAAATTCACCGGACCATACTGCCTTTGTCAAATAAATGCAGTTTCTGTTATATATCTAACTATGAAAGAACTACTACTAGATCTACAAAGGCTGAGAACTTAAGTATATGGGCCAAACTGCATTTAAACCTGGGAGAGACAAATTATGAGAGTGTGTCCAGACTCCTTTTTCTCATATGCTTTGGTTTATTAAATCCTGATTATTGTATTCTAGGAAAAGAAAAAAGAGTAGAAAGGTACCCAGAGTTCAATATGAATCAGGTCTAGGAAAGGATTTAATTTCTTATACAAAAAAGAAATGCTAAAACAAAATATTTTCAGGATTATGAATTGATAGCTCCGCAAACTAAATAAGCAGCATTGCTAATCACTTTTATATCCAATCCTAAAATTATATATAAAGTAGTTTGTGGAATTGCTGACTTAAGCACTTATATTTCACTTTGGTTCTGCACTATCCAAACAACCTTGGTATATGTCTGCTAATAAAACAGGCAGACTTACACCACTTCTCTTGTCAGTGGCCATCCAATATAAGGTTAGTGCAGTTATAGTCAGGTTTCCTCCTCTTACTGTTGTTTAGCCCTGACCAGGAGAATTGAGGACGTAGAGATCTCTACTCCACTCCTCCTCAAGCCCATCTTGGGTTAGATACTCATTCATCCCAAATCACACACAAAACAAACAAATACAAAGGGAGATATGGCAGTCAGGGGCCCAGGATATGTTCACCTAATTAAATTCCCCTGCTTTCTAGGCTCACAGCTAGAGAGTAGCCAGGATATTTGGGTGGAGCATCACTCTTCACTGAAAACATTATAATTATGAGATCTCACCTGAAGAGAGGGACAGCCAGAAACTCTCCTTTTAAGTGACAGAACACTTTTTTCCAGTGTCATTGCCTGCAATGGGCAAGGAGAAGACCAAGAAACTACTCAAGTTTCCAGATAATACTAATACACCATAAACTTTCAATACTGGGTCACCACATTCACAAGAGCAGCCAGGAAGTTACCTCCATACCACCAAGTGTTGAATCATGCATGTGAGACCCCAGTCTGGGATTATACTCTCTAATTTCACCTGAGCTCTAGATAATAATTTACCTTTGAACCAGGGAGAAGGTTAATAGCCGTTTCCAATTGTAATTGTATTATGAAATTGTCCTGCCTGGATGAATCATCTGTCATCAGCTTCATTTCTGTATTATTCAGTACCATGTCCTAAACCTACTTACTCTGTCCTCCAGTGCTGAGTTTATTGGGTCAGGATGTTGACTTTTTGAGTTCTGCTGTCTTCCTAAGAACGGACTGACTCATTTCTACACAAAGTCTAGAGGCAAATGCTTTCTTTAAGGTGTAAAAATTCATATTTATTCAGCACACCTAGATTGTCTTATCTGCCTTTAATCTCCCCTCCTTTCCCCCAACAGTCCCCTGCTGTTTCATATCCTGGCAGGAAGTCAGTAACCTAATTGATCAGTCACCTGACTTTATCATTAATTATCAGCTGATATCTACAGACATTCTGGTTGTTTGGAACTTGGGTAAGAATAACCTACTTTGCCCTGAAGTTCCAGACAAAACAATAAATTTCATATCTTTGAGGTGGATTAAGAAGTTATTTTTCTGTTTGTTAACCCAGCAGGATCCCTTGGACTCAAATAAAGCCTTTTCTTTAGGGGAAATGGCCCTCAGGAAAAGGCAAATGAATGAAGGAATAGGCATTTACTGAATGTTTAATATGTAACATTGGTGGTCAAGGAGGTGGTCAAGGAGGGCTAGCACCTCTGGTAGGAGGGCTTTTTAGCTCTCTTCATCCATCTTTGGTGTCCACTGGCACTCAGCTCTCATCTGTGAGTCCAAGAAGCTGCTATGGGTCAAGGAGAAGATTAAGAAACTACTCAAGATTTTCCAAATAATACCAAAACACCATAACTTTTCAACACTGGGTTACCACATTCACAAGAGCAACCAGGAAGTTGTTACCTCCATACCACCAAATGCTGAATTATGCATGTGAGACCCCAGTCTGGGATCATACTCTCTGCATGCTCCCTATAGGCCAATTTCACTTGAGCTCTAGACAATAATTTATTTTTGAACCTGGGAGGAAGTTAAGAACCATTTCCAATTTAATTACCAGGGTACATCCTGGTAAAATGGTCTCAGCAGACTGGCTAAACCCTGTGGCTGAGTCAGGGGGATATTTACTCCCAGCATGTAAAGTTCTCCCGGCAGAATGGGTGGATGAGAACAATTTGTTCCAAGAACCATGAAGGCACATGAAGCAGGTGCCGTGGAGTGCTTGAAACTTAGTCAGATATTACAGACACCAACATCAAGAGCTGCATTCCAGGACAGCTGACTTTTCCTAAAAACAGATGACTTTTTTTTTGTCCTGACGCTGGTCTTTGAAGAGAGAGTGAGGCTGAAAACTTTGTGCAACTCTACCTTACTCAAACCTAAGTCACCATGAGTCAAAACATCATTCATGATACTATCGATCTTCTTGGAAAACAAACAACACTATGTACCAAGCGCTGGGGACAGAGACAGAACAGTGGCCATCTAGCCATGAAGCTCACATTGTAATGGAAATTCCATGCAACACCTGCAGGAGATCTCAGCTTCAGAGTAAATGTCAGGGTTTCTAAGTCCGTAGGGTGCAGAGCCAAAGAAGATGGTAGTGAATTTTCATTATTGTCATTTTTATTAATAAAATCACATCTACTTCTGAGGTTAAATCATTCAACAATGCCAAAGAACTTTCTTTTCTAGGTCTTCAACAGGTGTGAATGCTGATACAAGGCAGAATAAGTAAGTAAATAAACACTTGATTCAGGAAGTCAAAGAACTCATGAATTCAAATCCAGCCTTGGGTGGTTACTGACTGTGTGACTCTGGATAAATCATCTAAATTCTCTGAATATCAGATTACTCATCTGGAAAATGAAGGAACTGGCTCTTTAAGAGTCCTGGTTGCCAAACTGAGCAAACAAAAGAGTAAATCTTGACTCCCCAGACAAACAGTCCCTGGAACAGGAACTCATGACAAAAGAATTTGAACTTGGGATCCAGGGAGTGGTATGCTGGAGGGGAAGGGAGGAGGAGAGAGGAATGTATGTATCATCCATTTTCATGTTTAATTGGTATTATTAATGTTTTTTCCATTGCTTCCTTAAGTGTAGATAATCACCAAAATTAAAAAAAGAAATTAAACCCTCCTTTGTAGTATACTGAAAATTTACCAATCAATTTTTAGAAGCAAGTTCTAGCTGGCTCCAGCAGAGCCCTGGATCCAGGTGATCTCAGCTCAGGCTGGGATATGTCTGTTGCCTTGGTGATGACCTTGGGTTAGCTATGATCCAGGTAAGCTATCATGGAGAAGGGTGCCTGGACTGATCTGCCAGTCCTATCAAGGAACTGCAAGCACTGGTGTCTTCTCCCTAAAAGACTCCAACTCTGACCTAGAATTCAGCACCAATTCTACTATAGTTTTCGTCTCTCTCTTCTGAGCTTTATCAAATCTTAGGTGCTCAACATAAAGGGTTGGGGACATGCACACAAAATGATAGGGGGAACTCTATACAAAACACCCATCAAGTGTCTCATGTGGTCTAGGTATTAAGATTCCCAATTTTCACCTAACTGGTCTGAATTTGAATCCTGATATGGAAAATTTTAGTATACTTTTTGGTAAAAAGAGCAATAGTTCAAGGGGTGGAGAATCTGAGTACAAATTCTGCCTCTGAGGTTTACTACATTACTACTATGACCTTGGGCAAACTATTTAATCCTTAGTTTTGTCATCTGTAAAATGAGGAGACTTAATGGTTCCTTCCAGCTCTAGAACTAAGATCTTATTGTTGTTGTTGTCGTTGTTGTTAAGATGTCTAAAGAAGATGCTGAAAGGGGAAGGTTTCCAAGTTCCAGGTCTGAAATGGGGCTCACTCTTTGAATTCCCAATCAATTAGGAAATGTCTAATCAAATTGTGGTACATGAATATAATAGAATTATCATTCTCCTAAAAGAAATAATGAACATGAAGAATTCAGAGAATTATGCACATCCAACAATCCATGGTGGAGTAAACAGAATCAGGAAAAATGATACCTGCAGTGATGATAATAATAAAAAAGGTAAGAACAACAAAACCCAGACTGAACACTTTCTGTAATTACAATGTTCAATCAATCAACTGACAAGTATTAATTAAATGCAAAGTGTTATATATGTGCCAGAGCAGAATTAAGAAATATAATTACCCTTCTAGTAGAAGTGAGAAACTATGGGTATGGGATTTGACATACACCTGTCATAAAAGTGATATATTGATTGATTTCAATAGGCAATTGGAATTAAGTGACTTGCCCAGGGTCTCACAGCTAGGAAGTGTTAAGTGTCTGAGGCCAAATTTGAACTCGGGTCCTCCTGAATCCAGGATTAATGCTGTATCCACTGTGCTATCTAGCTGCCTCCCTTCCTCTCATCTTTTAAAGATATTTATTATAAGGTAAGTTTTGGGGAGGTAGGAGGGCAAAGACTATCTTCAGAAATGAACATGACATAATAACACAAATTTTTTAAAAGTCACTTTTGACAGTACCCTGAGATAAGACTTTATATAAGTCCCTTAATATTTTTTTGGAGGGGGGTTGTTTCTTCATCTACAAAATATGGGGTAGGATTAGACTAGTATATCTTTAAGGTTAATTCTAGTTTTAATATTGGGATTTGAAGAATACAAGTATCTATCTATTCTATATGAATTCAATTGGTAATTTTCTTTTCTTTTTTCTTTCTTTTTTTTTAAATGTCAAGATTTCTTTATTAGTATATATGTAGTATATAGGTATGTGCCTACCCAGACTTTGGGAAAACCAGCTCCATTTGGCTGCACTATCCAAAAGGGCTGGGCAGGGGTAAAAGAATCATACAACCATAGTCAAAAGAAAAACAAAAGTTGGGGATTTTACCTTCTATATCCAAGTAAGTTGTTTGCAGAAAGGCAGGCACAGGACTTGAGGTAGATTCTTTTAAAAAGGACATGCTGTTCCTGATGGAGTTGTGAAGTGATCCAACCATTCTGGAGAGCAATTTGGAAGTGTGCCCAAAGGGCTATAAAACTGTATATACCATCTGTCCAGCAATATCACTACTAGGTCTGCATCCCAAAGAAATCAAATAAAAAGGTAAATAACATACATATAAAAATATTTATGATAATTCTTTTTGTGATGGAAAAAATTGGAAATTGAGAGGATGTCCATTAATTGTGGAATAGATGAACAAATTGTACTATATCATTGTGAATTCTATTATACTATAAGAAATGATGAACAGAATGCTTTCAGAAAAAACATGAAAAGACTTACAGGAACTGATGCAAAGTGCAGTGAGTAGGACCAGGAAAATATAGTATACAATATCACAATATTGTATAATGGTCATTCATGAAGGACTTAGATGTTCTCAGCAATACAATAATCCAAGACAATTCTGACCTATGGTGAAAAATGCTATTCACACCCCAGTAAAAATTTAAATGCAAATTGAAGGATGCTTTTTTTTATTTCACTTTATTTTTCTGGGGTTTTTTTCTGTGTTCTCTTTTACAAATATGGAAATATTTTCCATTACTACATGTGTATAATCAATATAAAATTGCTTGCATTTTCTCTGAGGGGGAAGGGAGAGAGGGAAGAAGAAAATTTTGTAATGGGCTGAAGTTTGAGTTGATGCACTGAGGTCTCAAGTACGTGAGGCTAAATAGTAATTGAGCTATACTCTATTAATATACATGATTGGATAAAGAATGGTCCCTGCCCACTCTCCGTGCAAGTCCTGATGTGTTGTATAGGAAATGACGATTTGGGTGGGTGGAGGCAGAGAGAGGAACAGGAAGAGAAGCTGGGAGAGATTGGGCCTGGGTTCCATTCTCCTGGCTGCTGGTCGTGTGGCTGCTGATCCAGCTAGCTTCTCGACTCAGCTGCACACGTTGCTAATGCCGATTCTCTTCCACCTCCGATCCTTCTTCACTGAGAATAAAGACTGACGATTTTCCCCTAACCTGAATTCCTGACTCCTGCTGATTTTAAAAATACATGGTCTTCACAAAATTTAAAACTGAAAATCTTTTTTGAAAGTTAAAAAAAATTACATGTAATTGAGAAAAAAATTTTTAAATGGTTAAAAATATTTTAAATTAAAAAGGACACAACATCTTTTAACAGTGAGAACATGGAGGAAGAAGGGATAACTACTGCCCATCAACTAGGTCATTTTCACCATAACATTGCTCAGTAGATTCCACATATTTGTTTGATATTCCCATTCTAGAACCATAGGTTCTCAAGAAATACCCTACATTCCTAGGACAACCACATGTCAAAAAATCAGGCAGAGAAAAAAATAGCTTTTTAAGTATCATCTTTGGAGAAGCCATCATTATAGCAAGCTCAAACACTTGTCAATTCATCAGAAGCAGGACAGTCACTCAGGACCACAATGGACCCTGGTGATATCCAAGCAAACCAAGGGAAGGGTTAAGTGAGCCCAACAAAATATACCTCACCATCATTCTTTGACATAGATTCCCTAACAAAGAAAAACTACACTGGGAGACAATGCTTTTAGTTCTGACAAGTGTCAATTTGGAGATATTTTGCTGTGCTTCATTCAACTATAACCTAGAAATGGATGTCAACATAAGCACTTTAGAAATATCTCTTCTGATCTTTTGTCAGCAATCATTGTAAACATGAGAATGTTAAGGCTGAAGTAAAATGGATGGTTGTGTAAGGAGCTAAAAACAAACAAAACAAAAACTCCACCTGTCATTTATCAGTGGCAAAATCTGCCACTGATAAATATATTCATTCCAGCCTCTTGGGTAAGTCATTTGCTAGCCCAAGGCAAGCCATTTAACTGCTCCAGGAGTCTCAGTTTCCTCCCTTTCCATGGGATGATAGAACCTGTAATGCTTAACTCTTGGGCTATTAGAAGGATCAAGGTGATTAACAGTAATGTAATTGTTGTGCAATGATGGTTACTAGAGTTTGTACCAGACTTACTGACTCGGTGACTGGATTAGTGGACTACTTTTTGACCTCTCTTTGCCTTTACCTCCTATCAGAGTGTGAGTTAGAGAAAATAGTGTAGACTATTATCAGAGCTGGTATGAATTTCTCTTTTCCTCAATTCAAGCCCTGCCTAAGATAAATTCAAAAGGGTAATTTTTCTCTCCCTTCCTGGTATTTCCACTAGTAGAATTTAGGTGTCTGTTCTCTGAGTCTACCAGAGTTCAAAAAACCCCAACATTAACAGGAAAAACAGATGGTAAAAATCACCTGGTAATCAAGCAAATCCAGAAGGAAGAGCTTTGAGTTTGTGGGTGGCCCCAAAAAGCTTGGATGCTGCTACTATTACAACTTATACTTGAACTAGTGTAATACATATTCTCGTGTCACTTGTTTTATATATATATACATATATGTATATGTATATATATATATGTCAGTATGAACTCTGAGAGCTAAAACTGCTTGCTTTTTTGCCTTTCTTTGTATCTCCATCACTTAGCATGGTGCCTAATACATAATGACTAAACATTATTGTTTGAACTTTTTTTTTTTTTTTGCTGAGGCAATTGGGGTTAAGTGACTTGCCCAGGGTCACACAGACCAGAAGCTGGTCTGAGACCACATTTGAACTCAGGTCCTCCTGACTTCAGGGATGGTGCTTTATCCACTGTGCTACCTAGAAGCACCATTTTTCTTTCTTTCTTATTTTTTTAAGATACTGAATTTTTATTATTTTTTTAACACACATTGCTTTATGAATCATGTTGGGAGAGAAAAATAGAGCAAAAGGGAAAAACCATGGGAGAGATTAAAAAACAAACAAAAAAAAGAAGTGAATGTAGAATGTGTTGATTTATATATAGAGATGTTTAGTTCTTTTACTGGATGCATTTTCTGTCCAAAGTCTATTGAGATTTCTTTGAGTGCTTGATCATTTTTCAATTGTATCTGACTCTTCATGACCCCAGTTGGCGTTTTCTTGGCAAAGATACTAGAGTAGTTTGCCATTTCCTTTTCTGGTTCATTTCATAGATGAGGAAACTGAGATAAACAGAGCCACAGAGCTAGACTGAGGCAGAATTAAATTCATAAAGATGAGTCTTCCCAACTCTATCCACTATACTATCTACTTGCCCTCTAGCACATAGTAGGCACTTCATAAATGCTAAGTGAAATGCTGTTTGACTAAGATATCTACACAAATCCCTATCAGTGACATTATTTCATCTGTTTCAAAATACATCTTAGTGATAATAGGCCACAGGATTTACAAAAATTATTTAAAATATACAGATGAGTAGGGCCTTCAACATCCCAGCCAAATTTGGTGGGTTTTTTGGGGGTTTTTTTGAGAAACTGAAAATAACTATAAAAGTTACAGCTAAAAATATATCCAAGCAGATAGATCTCCCACAGAGGGTGGTCTTATGCTTTATTCTTCAGGTCATTGGAGTTAACCTTTGTAATGTCAAGGAAAAGTGCCAAATTCTCATTCCCAGGAAGTTTCTGGAGGTGTTGGCGAATGCAAGTCAATTAACACCTCCCCAGGATATTTCTCAACTCCAGATTAAGAGAACAAATTGGAGACCCTGGAGTCAAACCAGATTTTCTGGAATAATCAAGAGCTATGCTGAAAGCAGAGAAAGACTGTTTTGACAAAAGTCAAAAACTTGGGACAATCAACCTTGTCTGCTTTAGCAATGTAAAACAGTTTGGGGTCAAGTATTCAAGCCTTTAATTTAGAAGAGAAAGCCCAGACCCCAGAAAGTAAAAATGACTTAACTTAGCTGAGGTGGGGTGAGAATCTAGTCTCTTTTTATTATATCTGGAATCATGGATTGCACAATTCACTGGAAGGCTGAGGCAACTGCTAAAATGGTTCTTTCAGCATGGACACATTAACACACATTAACACCTTAAAAAACAAAATCTCACCCCAAAATATATTTGTCAGTACTGGTATTTTTAAATTTTTATTATGTTATTTATTTTAACTATTTCAAATGCTGTCGAACAGAATAAGACAAAAATCACTAAAACTAAAAAGTGCTGAATCCACTACAGATTTATGCTACCACATTTCAATTGAGTCCTTTCTGCAGCAAGGCAATCCTTTTATTCCTCTCAAATGAAAATGACCTCTGCTATTCATCTCCTCAACAGTTCCCAAGCTATTCTCTCCTAAAGCCTACCCTGGCACCTTCTCTCCCCACCCTGTTAGTTAAGGAACTTTCCTTTTATAATCAAAAAGAAAAGAAAAAAGATGCTGAGATAGCTAGGTGGATTAGTAGATAGTGTTGGACTTAAAAGCTAGGAAAATCTGAGTTCCTCGGATATTTACTTACCTAACTTTTCTCAGGCTCACTTTCATCACCTGTAAAACAGGAATGTTAATAATAGCATCCATTTCACAGAGTGGTTGTGAGGATTAAATGAGAAAATAGCTTTAAAGCACTTTGCAAACCATCTTCATTATTATTATTGTTAGTCAAGAACTTCCTCTTTTCCCTTTTTTTTTTATTTCATACCCCTCTGGCATGCTGTCCTCCTTTTCCCAATTTCTGATGAAGTGGTCCTTCTTGCCAAAACCAACCCCTCTACATGTACCCTTAATCCCATCCCTTCCTATCTTCTCCAGTAGATTGCCACCAACATCATTCTATCTAATTTTCAGTCTTTATCTCATAGCTCCTTCCCTAATGCCTACAAATAGGCCCAAGAGTCTGCCACCCAACCCCTGCCCAAAACAAACCCTCACTAGAGCCTCTAATTATCACTAGCTATTACCCCATTTCTTTCAATTAAATTTGAAAAAGTCAAACTAAACTTTCCCTCGCTTCTTCGTCTTCTAAACTTATTAAAATTGGTTTTGGATCTCACTGTCCAACTGAAATTGTTCTCTCCAAGTTCCCAATGATTTCTGAATTGGCAATTCTAAATGACTTTTTCTGTCTTTCCTGATTTCCATTTAGCATATGACACATAATCGATTAACTTCTCTGAAATACTCTTTTTTGGTTTTTCTTTCTCTCTGTGTGTATAAGTAACTGTACCCTCTCTGGGCTAATTGCCCCCTATCAGATACCTCCTATTTGTCTCCCTTAGGGACCATGTCACATCCATTAACAATGTTTATCCTTGAAAGCAAAAAAACCCAACAAACTAGGGTTTCTTAACTCTATTGTGTCATGAACCCCCTTTGGTAGTCTATTGAAGCTTATGAATGTTTTAAAATAAATATAATAAAATAGAATATATAACTACATAATATATATGTAAAATATGATATATAGACACATATGTAAATAGACTATATAATAAAATAGAATTACAAAGGAGACCAATTATATTGAAATAGTTATCAAATATTTTTAAAAGTTAAGTATACAACTCTAGGTTAATTATCCCCCGCTATAAGTGTACAACAGAAATCTCTAATATCAGGATCTTTTTGAAGTATTTTGAATAGATCAGAAACAAGCTTCATTTATGAGACAGCTAAGTGGTATGGTGGATAAAGTGCTGGATTTGGAGTCACTCTGACCTGACATTTACTAGCTGGGGGACCTTGGACAAGTCACTTAACTCCTCTACCTCAGTTTCTTCATCAGTAAAACGGGGATTGTAATAGTGACTACTTAATAGGGTTATTGTGAGATCAAATGAGACAATCATTTCACTAACTTTAAAATACCTTATAAATTCTAGCTACTGTTATTTTCATTATTCAAAAAAACTAAGATTTCTTCTCCTTCCATACCTTTTCACTCCATGATTCAGTAGCTTTGGATTTATCATCAAAGAAGAATTGTCTACTTCTAACATTCTAAAATCCTTACTATCCTGGTTTTTTTTTTTTTTTTTTACCTCCATTCTGAACTGTCTCTGATCTCTCTACAATTCTATTTTTTACATTTTTTCCTCTGCCAGTGGGACAGTTTTGAAAACCCATAGCACTTCCTGAGTAGCCCATATGTGAAATGAGGTTCCATGCTGTTCTGCCGGCAGTTGGTCTTATTGACTCAATCTCTCTGCAGGAGGGTCTTACAATTCAGAAGCCTCTTAAAAGAAAAAATGATTCTTTCACACTAGTGAGGAAAAATGAGAGGGAAAAGATAAACATTTCTTGTCTAGAGATATCTTTCATGACAAGAAGATCTTCAATACACCATAGTATGGCACATGACATTCTATACAGGACTTATACTAGAATAATTAAAGGAGTGAAATGGTTCAGTGGATAGAATTCTGGGTCTGGAATCAGAAAGACTTCCTGAGTTCAGATCTGATCTCAAACACTTTCTAGCTGAGTGACCCTGGGAAAGTCACTTAAACCTGTCTGCCTCAGTTTCCTCATCTGTAAAATGACCTGGAGAAGGAAACTACTTCAGTATTTCTGCCAAGAAAATCCCAAATGGGGTCATGGAGAGTCAGAATCTAAAAAAAAAATTAATGTCTAATTTTTAATCTAAAAGAAAAAAATTTAAACTTTATGGATATTGAATATATGAACTGATCTTGATACCTTTACATAATCTGTACATGAAGCTGATTTAAAATAGATATTTGTATTCATTGTCATTAAAGATGAAACTTACATTAAGCATTTGTCATGGCTTAAAATATTAGCTAATGATGGTATAAAGCCATCTCAATTAATAAGATGGAGCTGGAATGCATCCAAGATGGTGGAGAATAGACAGGTCTTTGCCTAAGCTCTTCCTGAGAATCGACACCAGATTAATAAAATTTTATTAACATCTTGTTTAAAAAAAATCAAACCAAACTGAAATCATATTGTCCAAAATAGTGTAAATGTGTGCTGATATTTTATATTGTCTTACATTTTATGCCCTCAAAAGCATAAATGTGTCACTACTGCCTGGCTTAGTTTCCTCATCTGAAAAAAGAATATAATAATAATAGTGCTAGCTTCTCAGGATTGTTATGAGGATCAAATGAGATAATATTTATAAAGGATTTTGCAAACGTTAAAGGACTATATAAATTCTAGCTATTATAGATTAGTTATTTGGAGGTTTCCAATGAAATCACAGATTCTGTCCCTATCTACCTATTAAAAACTCTCATATTTTGGAAATAAGATTTTCTAACTTGTTTAAAAATCTTGCAAACAAAAGAGTTTTAAAATGTTTTGAACCCAATTGCTTAATTTTGCAAGAAAAACAAGTTGTCATCAGAGAAGATAGAAATTACCAGACATGTTTGACCAAAAAAAAAAACCCTTTACATTATTAATGTGTTTAGAAAAAAGCACTATCATGATTTGGTGAACACAGACAAAAATAATGCTCTGATTCCATTTGGATCTATGTATCTTTGTGAGATTTAGAAATTTTTCAGCTATGTTGTTCAGTCATTCCAGTCATGTCTGATTCTTCATGACCCTATTTGGGGTTTTCTTGGCAGAACTATTAGAGTGGTTTACCATTTCCTTCTCAAGCTCATTTTTTTTTTTTTTTAACAATTTCTAAAACCCTGCAAGGCTGGTCTTCCCACCATCCTCCAAGTATTCCTCCCACCATCTTCCAAGTATTCCTCCCACCATCTTCCAAGTATTCCTCCAACATCCCCACCTTAGAGCCTTTCTATATGAATTGCTCTACTTACTTCCATTTTCTTTCCACCTGATACCTGTACAGATTTCAAGACCAAGTTCCTAGCCTGCCCTGATTGCTCCAACCTTTCCCTGAGCTTCATCATCAGTATTTGTCTAAATCCTACACAAGCCACCTAGGCTGTCTTGTCTCCTGTAATTTGTCTCCTGTAAATTAACTTTTCTTTCATAAATGTACATCTTAACTTTCTGAGTAAATTATAAACTTCATGAGGACAAGAATTATGTATTCTTGTCATGTCTTCCACAGTGTCTAGAACATAGAAAGAAAATTCAATAACTAATGGATTGTAAATCTTGAATAATCTTAAAAGGTCATTAAGAAAAGTTCAGAAATATGTCTCAAAATTACTTTCAATTACAATCATTTCTCATGATTTTAATTTACACACACACATACAAAAATATGCATATGGATTTATATATATATAAACACAAATTTGTGGATATATATATATTTATATATATACAGACATACATTGCTCTCTCTATATCTCATTTGGCTGCTTTATTTCTTGTCTGAAGAAAAAGAATAACCCAAATTGAAAGGAGTAGTAAATATTAAAGACATTATCCCAACAAGCCACCTAAAGATGTATTTCCTAGACTCCTAAGAGCCCAAGAAACTGAAAGATCAGATATATCGGTCATCTCCTGCAGTTTTGATTTGACATTTTCTTGCTCAATATCCCGTGGTATTTGATTTTATAGAATCACACCCCAAGTCTTCCATTTCTAAATCAGTGCCTTTTTTTGTTAATATGACACTGAGATTTCTAGGTGACTCAGTGGATAGAGCTTTAGAACTGGACTCCGAGATATCTTAGTTCAAATTTGGACTCAGACTCCTACTAGCTAAATGAGCCTGAGCAAGAGACTTAATCATTATCAATTTTTTCATCTGCATAATGAAGAAGGCATGTCCCATGGTTGTTCTGAGGAGCAAATGAAGTAATAACTGCAAAGCACTTTGCAAACCTTAAAGCACTATTCAAAGGCTAGCTATTATTAATGTTGTACATTGGCTCTGAAGTCAGAGGTCCTGGGTTCATATCCTACTCTGATGTTGACTACTTCCATGCCATATTCTCCAGACCTTAGTTTCCTCACCTGAAAATGAGGCAGCTAGATGAGATGGCCTCTGAAGTTTTCTGACTTGTGATCCAGTACCCTCTTTAGCATCTTCCAAAGAAAAAGAAACCCCAAGGGAATCTCACTCCATTTAAATCTTGTTTGATAGGTTTTCATTTATGCACACTGTAAGTGGAGTTTTTGAAAACAATAAACTCTTGATTATTTAGGCATTAATGATAGTCATTAAGTTGTCCAAAAGTGACATTTGGTTCTAGGGTCAAAAACTGGAAATACATTCATTGGATCTAGTTCAGTTAAGAAGGGTGGACCAGATCCATTATCAAGGCTTCAGTTCATAGGGGTATAGGGATAAAGAAGAGGGAGGACACCATTTATTTAGGACCTACTAAGTACCAGTTTTACTAATTTTACCTAAACCCCTAATCACTAATGCCTTCCCTCTGGGTTATCTCCTTTCTCTCTCTCTCTCTCTCTCTCTCTCTCTCTCTCTCTCTCTCTCTCTCTCTATATATATATATATATATATATATATACATATACATTTGTTATTTATATGTTGTCTGCATCTTTGAGGGAAGGGATCATGTATTTACCTCTTTTTCTCTATTCTCAGTGCCTGGTACATGTCACTCTTAATAAATAATAATAAATATTTATAAATGTCCTTAACTGACTCACTATGTCCTCTTCTCTTAAAATTCAGTTCTTTGTTTTCCAAGTAGAAATTCACAAAATTAAGCTAATGAGTGATTATATAATAATGAGAAGATGTTGTATTGTCGGGCCTCTGCTCCCAAGTAATAATGATAGAGGAGAGAAAGGGAACAAGTAATTATTAAAAGTCTCCTGTGTGCACTTTACAAATATTTCATTTGATCCCTAACCCTGAGAGGTAGAAATTATACTGCAGGCAGATAGAAGTTACCTAATTTATCCAGGGTTAGACAGGTAGGATGCCTCTGAGGTAAGATTGGAACTCAGGTTTTCTTGATTCTCTATAGTGCCTTAAGATAATATTATCTTATCTGAGCCTCATCAGAGCACCATGAAGTAATAATACTTTTTTTTAAAAATATTTTTATCCCTATTTTCTGGATGAAGAAACCAAAGATCAAAGATTAAATTTCTTTCTCACCATTGCACATGTCAAAGACAGAATTCAATCCCATGTCCTATACTCTATTATTCAGATAAACTGCAATTATTCATGATCTTGACTCATGATACTATATATCCCCCATGATTGTAGAAAATTTCAGCATTATCTGATATACAGCAGAAGTTAAAAGAAGAAATTTAATTTTAGCCTGGGAGACACTTTGCATTTTGCTGGTTCATTAATCAGTCAACATGCATTTATTAAACATGTATTATGTGCCAGACACAATACTAAGCACAAGAGCTACCAAGAAGAACAAAAATCTGGTTCCTGCCCTCAAGGAGCTTACATGTGAACATGGAATCAATAAGACTTCAACTGCTTTTTAGATACTCTCCTTGTAGGTGAGCATTTGCTAGATCTCATTGCCAGTGCTGAGGATAGAGGAGAGAAAATTCTCTTCTCCCCCCCAGGAAGTGAAGAGCTGAGTTCTTCCCCAGTTCTGGCTTTCTCTTTCACCTACTCCCTGGGGAAGTGCTCCATCACTGCTTCTTTGTTGACATTGCTCCTTTCTGACTCCATCTGAGATAGAAGTTTTCACATCTAGAAAGGAATCACCAGGTGCTAATGCCTCATCACCACATTAACACTTGGTAATTACATCCGGTGACTGTATTAGCTGAGTTGGAGAAGAATAAAACTAAATTTTCTCTCCTTACATTTCTAATTAAAAGACACTATCCCTACTTCAGTGAAATTTATTCATGCGGAAGCCTGGAAACAGATACTAGATACTAGAAATAAGGGTTTTTGTTGACATGAAGAAATTTTTAATAGATGAAGCATTTTTTAAAAAGAAAAAATTTAATCTTTGTCTATGGAGAGAAGAGAAATTTTCATCAAATATATGGAACAAGTTATTGAAGATAAAATCAGTGAACTTGGTTATACAATTATGTACTATATATATATATATATATATATATATATATATATACAAAATCAATGAACTTGGTTTTACAATTATATACAACTATATACATGTGTATATACATGTTTATATACATATAAAACAATAGATAACTTGATTATACAAATATAAAATGCAACAAGAAATAGGATCTCTAAAATCAAAAGAAAAGAACTATACTGAAAAAAGAATATCCACAATAAGTAAATTATAAAAAGTTTGGCAAACAGAATCCATTAAAAACTGATACATATATTAATGTTACTACACATTCCCCAATTAAGTCAATAATATGAATATACAGTTTTCAAAGGAAGAATTAAAATAGTAAAAAATCATAGATACTCAAATTTCCTGATAATCAGAGAAATGAAAATCAAGGAAATCTCATATTGCCTTATACCCACTGAAATGGCAAACATATTTTTTTAAAAAATGCAGTCTTTGTAGGTCTATGAAGAAATAGACGCTGTAACAGTTTGTCACTGTTACTACAGATTGATGCAAATATTTTTCAGGACATTTTGGCAATATACAAAACGAATGATAAAAATGGTCTTATCTTTGATAAATTAATTCCCCCACTAGGATTTTTGTCCTAAAAATGCCATAAAAAAAGAAATAAGGGCCTATCTGTACAAAAATATTTGTAGCTGTTTAATATGTAAGTTTAACAAATCAGAAACAATATATATGCCCAATAACTGGAGAATAGTCACAATATAAACTAGTGTATTAATATAAATGTATACCAAGACCTCACAGGAAATTTTGTCCCATCCAGTGAATTTATGGAAGGATATGCACAACAGACACAAGGTAGTTAGATTTTAAACTGCATCATTGGAAGATATATCTTCATCAGTGTGAGCACAGATTCACGGGTATATTAGAGTATATTGTGATGTTCTTTAAAACTAAGATTCTGGTAAGTGAAGGAGCAGAACCAGATCATTGTACACAGCAACAGCAAGATTATACAATGATCAATTCTCATGGACACAGCTCTTCTCAACAATGAGACGATCCAGACCAGTTCCAATGGTCTTGTGATGAAGAGAGCCATCTGCACCCAGAGAGAGAACAGTGGGGACTGGATGTAGTCTACAACAGAGTATTCTCAGTCTTTTTATTGTTGTTTGCTTGCATTTTATTTTCTCATTTTTTTTCCTTTTTGATCTGATTTTTCTTTTGCAGTACATTAATTGTAGAAATACATATAGAAGAATTGCACATGTTTAATATATATTGGATCACTTGCTGTATGAGGGGGAAGGTAGGGGGAAGTTAGGGAAATTAGAATTGTATTAATTAATTAATTGTATTACTTATTGTGTATCTAAGCTATATTTTAATATATTTAACATCTACTGGTCATCCTGCCATTTAGGGGAGGGGGTGGGGGGGGTAAGAGGTGAAAAATTGGAACAAGAGGTTTGACAATTGTTAATGCTGTAAAGTTACCCATGTATATATCCTGTAAATAAAAGGCTATTAAATAAAAAAAAAATTAATTGTATTAGAATATAAGCTTTTATAAGGGTGACTGTTGATAATTATCCATCTATATATTTTGAAAATAAAAACCTTTAATTAGAAATAAAGAAAGCAAGGACTTAATTCATGCACTTTAAGATGACAAGAGCAAAACATGACTATATGCAGTCATCTGTCTGAACCAGAACTCTGGAGATTTAGATTTTAGTACTGATTCTTTTGAGCAAGTCATATTTTCTCTGAGTTTCAGTTTCCTTAGTTAAAAAAATAAAGGGGTTGATCCAGATTATTATTATGGTCCCTTCAGCTCTAGCATTACTGGCATTATAGTTCTAATGGTTACATGTCCAATGTTTATGTTATCCTGCTTTGGGGGTAACCCAGGTATTCAAACAGCCTCTCTATATAATTCCTTCTCAAGATCATTAAAGAGGGAATTCTTGCATTAAGCAAAAAGTTGGGCTTGATGATCTAGGAAGGTTTTTCTAATTTTAGGAATTTTTGGAAGGGTAGGAAATGAGGGAATCAATCTTACAGCTGATGACTGAATTCCCTCCAGATCAGTATCTCCTCTGCAACTTCATTACAGGAAGCTTCTTGAGATGCTAAAAAGCTCTTGGACACATGGAAGCTCATGCCATCCAGATATATCGAAGATAATGATCTATGCCTTGAAGCCGACTCCCTATATACTACATAACAGCTGCTTCTACGATTCATTGATATGTAGGAGACTTAAATGCTTCAAAAACTCCTTCATTTTTATCTGCTAACACAAATAGAAATACTTTATGTGTTAACATATTTACCTTTGATAACTCCTGTAGTAAAAAATCATCTCCTTGAGGTCATACTGGCAAACTCCCAAATCCCAGGGAAAGTGCCCCTCCCCAAAAGCTACCCTAGAAGCCAGCTGGATCTCCAGTCCATGGGCTCATAATCTCCATCCAACGTGGCTCAGCTGAATGCCATTAACTAGGCTTGTAGCTTCTACCAAACTGTCCTTTTCTGGGTACTGATGCTCATCTGTTGGGCACAAAATTACCCAGGAAGCTATCTGGGATAGTGGAGCCCGGAGTCAAAAAGACCGTGGATCCAAATCTGGCCTTATTTACTAGCTGTGTGACTGGGCTTTGTCTGCTTTGGAATCCTCATCTATAAAATGGGAGTAAAAATAGCACCTTCCTCCCAGGTTTGCAAAGCTTTCAGCACACAGAGAGTGTTAATTCTCTTCCCCTTCTTCCCTGTTGTGTGCTTTTCTCTCCATCAAGGGAAGAGTAAAAATGTTCTTTTATTTTTCATAATATATAGGTTTTTTAATAGGACTCTTTTGAAAAAGGCAGAAACCCTTCAAAGAGAAAAAATAGTATGAAAGCAATGTTATTGTTCTTATTTACAGAGTGTTGTTTCACAGAGATTTGGCTATGAAATCTCATGTGTCTCCAGCTGGAGATTCTCAGGCCATGGAGAGACTTATGTGAACTGATGCTGAGTGAAATGAGCAAAACCAGGAGATCAATTCTTATGGACGTGGCTCTTCTCAACAATGAGATGATTCAGGCCAATTCCAGTGGTCTTGTGATGAAGAGAGCCATTATACACCCAGAGAGGACTGTGAGATCTGAGTGTGGTTCACAACATAGCATTTTCACTTCTTTTGTTGTTGTTGCTTGAATTTTATTTTCTCTCGTTTTTTTTTTTTTCCTTTTGGATCTGATTCTTCTTGTGCAGCAAGATAATTGTATAAATATATATACCTATATTGGATTTACATTTTTTTTTACTATGTATAACATATTGGATTACTTGCCATCTAGGGGAGAGGGTAGAGGAAAAGAGGGAAAAATTTGGAGCACAAGGTCTTACAAGGGGTCAATGTTGAAAAATTATCCATGCATGTTTTGAAAATAAAAAGCTATAATAATAAAAAAAAGAAAATGAAAATGAACATTTATAAAGCAAAAAAGAAGAGAGAGAGACAGAGACAGAGAGAGAAAGAAGAGACAGAGAGAGAGAGACAGAGAGAGAGAGAGAGACAGAGAGACAGAGAGAGAGAGAGAGAGAGAGAGAGAGAGAGAGAGAGAGAGAGAGAGAGAGAGAGAGAAAGAGAAGAGAGAGAGAGAGAGAGAGAGAGAGAGAGAGAGAGAGAGAGAGAGAGAGAGAGAGAGAGAGAGAGAGAGAGAGAGAGAGAGAGAGAGAGAGAGAGAGAGAGATTGAGATCCTAAGGCCAGATGCCAAACTTTTTAAAATAAAGAATGAAGTGTATTCTTAATACTCCTAGTTAAGTAATAAGGAACCTGTACCCCACTTTTCAAGTCTGTCATCTCTTTGAAAGAAACTTCCTGGTCAATGGGTGTGGGTAATCTCATTTCCAGCTCATCTTGAGGTAACATTTTTGAAGGCTTACCTAAAAACATACATCACAAATTCATTTCATTTCAGACTCAAGTCAGAGGACAATCAGAAACTCACCATAAAATTCAATAAAAACTTTGCTAGTGATGAAGAATAAAAGAATACAATGTCCTAAGCTTAACAAAGAGAATGATTCTTCAACCATCATCTAGGTCAATAATACATTCCCACAGCACAAGGGGCATTCCACTAAAACTTCCAACAACTCCCCATTGACTTGGATTTTTGGACTTCAACTAGGCAAGGGAAGCAAACCTATAGTGATACCAAGAATGACCACCTGTTTCCTTAAAGGGAAACTAACCCAATCTACATAAAATAAGCCCCATTAGTACCACATCCTATTTCTCAATGGTAAATCCCCCCTAGATTTTCTAGGGACCCTCCGCCACTAAGATAATATTAAAACAATTCTAAGTTTAACAGTACTGAAAGAGGAACTCCAAATAATAGGAATAAAAAGTTGACCTATGATTTCACTAATATAAGGAACTTCCTGGTGAGGGTGGGGAATTCCTATCAAAGAAAGTCAGCACCTTCTTCATGATTTTGTCTTACTTGCCTACATGCAGAAACAAGGCTGCAGAACCATAGATGATGATTCCTGTTCCCTGCATAATGACTTAGAAAGTCACATATTAATATTGTAATACAATATTGTATAATATTTTCTTAATTATTTCCCAAGTTACTTAAAGTATGTTAAGCAAACAACAACAAAAAAAAATACAGCTGAGAGCAATGTCAAATACCAGATCTGCCACACAAATAAGAGTTGCCTATATCAAGATAGTTCATAAGTTATGGAACTCTTGCATATAAACCTTCCTGGAGGTTGATGAGGAAATCACACCATATTACCAGCCTACCATGTTTTTTGTACCACCATCCAAAAATTTGCTCTTTTCTGCGAATCCTATCAGGTAGATAATACCAAATACTGACAATTACAAAGAATCAGACATTCCTGAACAAATATAACAATGAAAAATTTTTTTCCTGTGTGGTTTGGATAAAGACTCTCCTTCACCTTATTCTAGGGAGTCAAGATTACTAAAGAAATACCTTTCTTCCAAATGAAGGCCTGTTCACCATAATTATAAAAATGAACAGTTTGGGCTCCTCTGTGTCATTAAAAATTGAAATACTTTCCAATAATTCTACCCCCTTTGTCCTTCTGATCCTCAGACCCTTTTTTTGGAAGGAGCTGTCTTTATCAGAGGTTCATTATACTATTTTGAGCACTGTTAATATCAAATTTAAATAAAACTGGGAAATAATGAACAAAATGAATTAAAATACAGTAGCTGATAATTTTAATGAGTTTTTCCAAGTCAATATGCTGCCAGTAGGGATCCTTATGTTTAATTTATTGGCCCTCATTAACCCTGTTAAAAATTAACACATTAACAACGCCTTCTGAAGAAAGTAGGATTTGAGCTATGTTAAAGGAAGCCAGGGAAGCTACTAGTACAAAGGCATTAACAATGTCATAGTTATTCAGTGATTGGCCCACCACGGTCCACAGGCCAGATACAGGAGCTGAAGACGTTTATCCCCCTCACCCAGGGCTATGAAGTTTATTTAAAGGCCCACAAAACAAAATTTTTGTTTTTACTATAGTCTGGCCCTCCAACAGTCTGAGGGACAGTGAACTGGCCTGGCCCCCTATTTAAAAAGTTTGAGGACCCCTGAAACCTCTAGGAAATGGGACAATCAACCTGATCATCTGAGGTAAGATAAAAAACCCAGTTTTTTAAAAGTCCATGCTAGGGTATTATGATATCTGCTGCCTGAGCTGATATGAAAAATGAATATGAAAAGGTATGGAAGATGGAAAACTCAGCACATGTAGACAAAGGGCCAATCTTGCACCTGCATAGTAAAACAGGTTCCCTAATCAAAGCCAAGGGCATGGGAGTGAAGGATATAAGACAAAACAAAGCAAGGAAAGGCAAGAAGTATTTTTAAATGTTTATTGTAAGGCAGGACCTGAAAACTCCCTTTCATCTTCCCTAACTAGGGCCCAGTTACATATGTTCTCCAAAAGCATCTTGCCAAGTTGCCATTTTAGGGAGCACCCTGTTCTAGAAATCATTTCAGATCACCCAGTGGCACCTACCAAAAGCTGCATTCAGTTTGGTCCTAATGGACACAGAAACTTATAAGATCTAGGATCCAGGATGAAAAACTGACAGCTGGTCTAGCTCTTTCAAGACTCTTCTGGGCCTCATTCTAAAGAAGCCAACTCTTAGAAGTGACTTGGTAAATGGAAACTATGGGGAAAAGGCACAAGTGGAAAATAAGGGTTTTCCAAGTCAACCATAAGCATTTACTAAGCTCCTGCCATGGGTCAAACACTATAGTAAATGCTAAAGAATAGCAAAAACAATGCTCTAGAGTAGCTGTATGTGTTGGGAGAAAAAGAAGTATACTCAAGACATTAGGAAGGTAGAAATAACAAGACTTGGTAACATGTGGAGGGGACAGTGAGAGACGAGACATTGAGGGTGACTTCTAGATTGTGAGCCTGGATACAAAGTGATGTCCTCAATAATTGTAGAAGCTATAAAGAGAATAGGATGTAGGGAGTGCATGGGATGATAATCACTTTTGGCCATGTTAAGTTTAAGATGGCTCTAGTACATCACTTTTGAAATATTGTCAGGAGTTGATACAGGTCTGGAAGTTAGAAAAAAGGTGAGGTAGGGCTGGATAATATGAACGGAGCTAAATAGATCAGAAAATTATCAGCATAGAAATAATAATTGAATTCATAGGAGCAAATGAGATCACTAAGCAAAATAGTATAGAAGGAAAAGAGAAAAGAGCTCAGAACTGAGACTTCAATGACAGTGACCATTAGCAGACATGCCTTGGGTAGATCCAGCAAAGAAGACTGACAAGAAGCAATTTGACAGGTGGTAGTAGAACCAGGAGAGAGCAAAGTCATGAAAACAAAACGTCCAGAACACTTTCAGGTTTCATTTTAGGTTGTATATTATTAGTGCCTTATTATGGACTAAATCACCACTCATACATACACAGTCAACGCAATAGTATATAGTTACAGCATGTTGTTGAGTTGTTGACCTGATCTCATTTGGGATTTTCTTGGCAACAGTACTGGAGTGACTTGTCATTTTCTTCTCCAGCTCATTTCACAGATCAAGAAACTGAGGCAAACTGGATTAAGTGACTTAACTATGGTTCCACAGCCAGCAAAGAGTCTGAGGCCAAATTTGAATTCAGGTCTTCTCATCTCCAGGTTCAGCACTCTAACCACTATGCCACTTAACTGCCTCCATTTGTTTATAGCAGTCTATTATATATTTTGGTACCTTTTTCATTTTCCAAACCAGTGATTCAGATAAGTCTACTCCAGTCCCTCTGCATTTCCTCTACCCTTACTTATCTAAATGGACAAATCTGCTCTGATAGCTACTGGGTATATGCCAATTTTTTTAAACTTCACCAGCTAATCTTCCCAGTTGTAAGCCATAGTCTGATATAAAAGGGCCATAGAAAAAACCAAGTGGCATTAAAGAGTGGTTAGGAGTGTTTCTAGGATAAAATAAGATAATGAATGTAAAATTTGCAAATCTAAATCAATATATGCCAACTATTGTCATTAGCCTCCAGTTTGGTGTTCTAATTCCCCCAGCCTTTTTTATTGCACTCCTGAGCTCAAGAAATTATTGTGCAACACAGATTTATGTGCTAGTCAATCTTTAACAAGTGGGTTCTCTGAAAAAAAAGAAACTCTAGGCACACACACACATAAGAGGTCTAGACAATCAACAAAACAACACAAGCTATGACTTTTAGCAATTGCTGATTTCTGAGTTGTAAACACCCTAAAAACCTTAAATCAGCTCTTGAAAGGCGGATAGCTGCTGATGCCAGCACAGCCTAGGATGAGGCTCTACCCTAAAAGTAGATCTAAATGTAGCAAAGCAGGCTGGCTGAAGGAAGTTAGGGGTCATAAAGCTAGTCCTCCAGAATTCCATTGCTTTAAAAAATGTTCCCCTTCTCCCATCAGAGAAACAACTAAGACGTAGTAACTCATCTTTCTTGGGTCAATTATGGCACAGGGGATACCTTATGCAAAGACATGGAGGTAGGAAACAATATATGGAGACTAGCAAAGAGTATGGCAAGACAGAAAAACGTGATAAAGTAAAACGTGACATCAAATTGGAAAGACAAAGGGGAGTCAGACTGTGAAGAGAAGTTAACAGAGCTAACTAATCAGAAAAATGTAAATCAATAAACTAATTCTTGAGGTTGTACAGTAAGTTATTTAAAATTTGGGGTAGGGAGAGGAAAGGAATGGTTCCTTGTTTAGAAATGAGCGTCATAAATGAGACAAATACAGTATGTTATGCTTCATTAACTTTTCCTTTATTTTGAGTGGTAATCTGTCAGATCACCCCTAACTCTACTTTGGAAAAACAATCAGAGGCCAATTTACATAGAAAAGAAACAAAGCAAGTCATCAATATACAGTTTCTATGATACAGAATACACAATAAATTATATCTACATGCAATGTCTACAGTTACACAATGTAAAAAAATACAGTACTTTTTATGTACATTTTTTTAAGATTTACATTTTTATGTACATTTTGTAAACTTTTTAAAATACATTCTTTGTACAAAACCCAAAGTGTACAAAGTTTATCAGTTCACACATCACCATTCTTACATCTGTACTACAGCACAGACATTTACTCACACACACTACTGGACATCTTTTTTACTTCATATTTCAACCTTGGCCCCCAGTCTAATACCGTTATTCTTGAAATGTGAATTAATTCTATTAACTTCCTGTATTCTCAGAGCATATACTGTAATCATACCAATATATGATTTTTGTAATGCAACAAAACCATGTGTTTGTTGTCACATCCACATTTACCCAGTTCTATGAAATAACCTTATCCAGCACTAAGAGCTTTTATACATATGCATGCAAAACTAGTTCTGATTACTGATTTTATCAAACACTAAAATAAACTAAAGAGCTAAAAACACTTACTTAAAAAGAATGCAAATACTTGCCACCAAGCTTAGCTTGTCAATATTTCTGTAGCTAGTATATCAACTTCAACTAAGACTCTAAATATTAAAATGCACAAGATCAAGACTACTACATTTTTAAGTTTTGCTGGGTCTGTATTGGATATTACATTCAATTTTTAAAAAGCATATCCTGACATGTTTGAATGTATCCCCCATCATGAAGACACATTTGTGAAAACTGTTTAAAGGGCTATCTACTGTCCCTGCCAAGAGAGCATAGGCACACTCCCAAATATGTTTAAATGACAATACCTGAAGACTTTATGTGAAATTGTAAAAGACCCATATATACTTAGACTGCATTTATCTTAATTAAAAAAAAAAAAAAAAAAAAAAAACCTCTGAAAAGTAGTAAATTCAAGGTTCAAATTGTCCCTCCCCTAATCATCCTCCCTCCCCAGCTAAAAAAGCATGACTATTCAGAAGAAAAAAAAAAGTGCCACCCTAAGTATTTTCACTACTAGTCTAAGAAGCATAAACCCATTTAATGGCTTAGAATTAAATATGAAAATAGGCCAGATCTGATCTGAATAACAAACAGAAAGTAGGTGGATCCAGTCCATGCAACTCCTTCCTGAAAGATAAAGGGGAGGGGAAGAATATCCCCTATTTATTGCTTAGAAACCTGTAGGCGGATTCCAAACTTGTACTTCGTACAATGAGATTTCTAAGATTGGAAGCACAGGGCTTGTGCCACCTTGAAATCAAAAAAGAAGGTGCATTCTCGATCACTGGGAGGAGAGCTGCTCAAACTTTCTTCTCCACAACTCATATCTTCACCAGAATCCTCACTGAAAGGGGGCAAAAAGAAAGATCTTATTTACGATATACTTGAAAACTTTCTGCAACCACTTTAAATGTAATCTTGAAATTACAAGGTTATAGTGAGGCACCTTTTTTTTTTTTTTTTAAAACCTCCAAAGACTTCCCAATGTAAACTCTTCAGTATTTAAATAAGAATATTTCAGTTACTTTCAAAAGGAACCATTTGTGCCAGACGTTCTCACTGGTGAACAAGCTGCTATTCCTGAGACAGTTAATACCAAGGACTCAACCAACATCTACTCCCTCCAATTAGAAAACACAATCTATTTATAGAGGACTGAAGTTTGAAAAGTACTCTACAGATTGCAGGTATTTACTCCTGTGACTCACAACCTATGCCATAGGTAAGCACTATTTTTATCTCTTACAACCCATGATTATTATTTTTATCTCCATTTTACAGATGAAAATTGAAGTTATTTGCACAGGATCCCAGAGAGCTAGTAGATTCAAGTCAGGCTTTAGGCTCAAGACTTCAGTATTTTTAAAGCTAATGCTCTATTCACAACCCCAAATAAATAGTATACTACCATTGTTTGATATCTGGATTATTAATTACAATCAAGATAAAAAGATAGTTTTCTGATAGGTTGTAATTGTATTTTACCATAAAATAAACATATCATAATTGAAATGAATTTTCAATCTCATAAAATGTTTACAACTGGAAGAGACCTTAGAGATCATTGTAGATCAACCCTTTTATTTTACAAATAAAGAGTAACCCATGACTCAGATATACAAAATAAATCCTGGTCTGCAAAGGAAAATAAATTGGATTTAATGATCATCCCCCAAAGATTCTATCTCAAACCTATAGTATGCCATTTTAGGTACTTAAAATTAAACCATTAAAAAACGGTTCATGGACATTTCAAATTATTTCCACTAATCATTAAACATTTTGAATAAACATTTTGAAGAAAAAATCTCTATCATTATGAAACCATTAAAAAAAAAAAAAAGATTTTGTGTGTGTGGTTTTCAGATTAAGAGAAATCCTATACAGTATGGATTAAGCTGAGTCCCAAGGTTCTGTTACAGTTAAGCTAAAGCTAACCAGCACTTACAAAACAGAATAAATTATATTATCTATGTTTAACACACAATCAGCTGGTCTGGTATTTCTCCAAAAACTCAAGAATGTGATCCTATCAAAAGTTCCGGAGGAAATATTAAACTAGAAAGACCAAAAGAAGAACAGGAAATCACACAAGTGTGCATCCTTCACAAATGACTTTTTTCCTCTGCCTCAAAAATGTTGTTTTAAATAAAATGTTTACAAGGAAACGTGATGATGTAATGTGCTAGACAAACAGAATTAAAAGAATTTAAATTTTCTTTCCAGTCAGCACTCCTAGGGAAAAAAACATCTGCATGACTGGGATTGCACACACACAGCTGGCTTAATCTCTAGTGAGTCATTTCATTGCTAAAACTATTTCCTCATCTGTCAAATGAAGAAATCGGATTCGATGATCTCAAAAGTCCTTCACAGCTTCAATGTTCTACTAATCATCATATCAAACTGAAAGGAAATTTAAAAGGCAGTTGGCTCACCTTTGACTCTCCTCAAAACAGCCTCCTTCTGGAATTGTGGGCAGTTCAGGAACACTATAATAGCTATTGTGAAGATTCTGAGCTGTGCGTCTTGAGACAATCCATACTAGCTTTTTATGATCGGGTTTGCAACACTCAGGAGAAGAATACTCTGCTAGGCATTTTGAAACTAACTCTCTCCAGTAAGAGAAATCAGCATCATTAATCTGAAAATACAATTTTATTTATGTCAAAAAAACGAGAAAGGTCTTTTAACAATAATATCAATCAGACTCCATATATCAAAATGCCAAGGTGAATGCCAGAAGTATCAAGACTTACAAGATCTATTGAGGACTCTTCAATAATGTATAAATCCTGAGCAATTATCAGAAATCATATTACATGTCCTCTGAAAGCTTTTTTATTTGCACACTTTTTTGCATGTTGTCCTCCCCATTAGATTTGAGCTCCTTGAGGGAAGGGACTGTTTTGGGTTTTTTGCCACTTTTTGTATCCCCAGTGCTTAACAGTGACTAGTACATAGAAGGTGCTTAATAAAAGTTTACTGGATTGAATTCTAGCTTCAAAATTAAATCGCTTAAAATTTGATAATGTATTTCTTAAATTCATTTAATAACTTAAGAGATTTCTCAGAAAGGAGATTTTTCCCCAAACAAGAGGAAATAATACCACTTGCTTCTAAGTTTTTCAAGTTCCCTTGGTAATATTACTGTACGTTAACATGAAGACTTTCAATCATCAAAGAGAAACTAGCTAACATTCATATAATGCTTTTTAATGTTTTCCAAGTGCTTTATAAATACTATCTCATTTAACAATATTAATGACAATAATAACATAATGATGGGTCAACATTTATATGGAGCTTACTATGTCCCGGACACTGTACTAAGCGCTATACAATTACTTATATCATTTGATTCTCACAACTACCCCAGGAGATAGAGGCTATTTTTATCCCCACTTTACAGATTAAAAAACTGAGGCAGGTAGGTTAAATGGCTTGCCGCAAGTCACACAGCTCTAAGTGTCTACCACAGGATTTGAACCAGGCTTGGATTTGAGAAGGCCCAAGTTCAAATTCAGACTCAAATACTAGTAGCTGTACGACCCTGGGCAAATCATTAACACCTGTTTGCCTCAACATCCTCATTTTACAAATGAGGATAATAATAATATCTCTATCCCCCAGGATTGTTGTGAAGATTAAATGAGGCAATAATTGTAAAGTACTTACATACAATACCCTGCATATAGAAGTGTCACATAAATATCAACTATTTATTATTGTTAATAGGTCTGATACTCGCTCCATTCCCATGTACACTACTGTACATATTTTATCTTAGGACCATAATAATCTGAAAAACAATTAACCACAAACTCCCTACAAGACAATTTACAACTGCTGACTGTACTTTCTCATCAAACCACAATCAGAATATCTTATATAAACATTCACCTGGCCTCTTCATCCAATCAAGGAAAATCTGCTTTGCTCCTTCCTTCCTAAGGCAGACCACTGTTTTGGGGCACTTTTATTTTTTAAAATATTTTCTCTTACACAAAGCAAAAATATACTTCATGACTTCTGTTTTTCTGTTCTTCACTATTTTTCATTCTGCTTCGATGCTAAACATTTACAAGCTTAATCCCTCATCTAATAATAGCTCTTCAAAACATGTGAATCACCCAATCCATATTGATGATGCATCCAACAGGAGTCAATTTTGTACTGAGCAGTGGCCATCCATGTGGACAGAACAAAATGATCCCTGATCTCCAGAAGCCTCTGCTTAAACCGGGCACAGACAAGCACATCCATGAAGATGAGCAGCATGAACATATATATTCACATATAACTTCGTTCACATAGCATGTACACGAACGAAGATGTCATCTACCCCACTACCAAGTTTCTTTCCTGTCTGTCCTGGGTTTCTTCCCCTGATCCCCACATTGCCCTCTCCAGTCCTCTGGTTCCAGCCCTCCTAACACGTGGGGCAACACGCAACAACATTCTGAATCAAGTCTGACTAAGGGAAGCAGAAGAGAACTATAGTCTCTGATGTCACTGGAAGATGAAGAATAACCCACTAAAGATGGGAATTCTTATTGCAAAATTTCATGCCTATATTTTGGTTTCCTATGTGTGACTTTTTAAAAGTAAAACCTCTTAAAAAAAAAAAAAAAGACCTATTTACCTTGGAATGCTTTTGAACGAGAAGAATTATTTCCAATAATTCAATAGATTTCAAAGTTTCCACTTCTAGATTAAGAAGGCACAAAGCTAATACAGACGGCTGTGGGGGAAAAAAGGACAGTGCTATGTGTGAGTTTCCTCAGTATATTTATCTCATGATAGTATATAATTATATTGTTATTAAAAAGTAAAAATTTAAAGATACTTACTTTTGCTTTTGAAAAAGTCAGTCGGCAGTTGCAAGCTTTTAGCTGAGCCTCCAATTTATCCAGGCTCAATACTTCTTTCCTATAAAAACATATCAAAGAAAATAAGTTTTACATTGATTCAAAGATTGCCCAGACTAAAATCTTAAATGTTTCCATGACTTATTTTAAAATTTAGAGCTCTTTAAATGAAAGCATCAGAACTGGACTTAGAGAAGAAACCAGTTTTACAATGTACACCAACCACATCAAGCTTCATCACCATGTTGGTTGATGAAGATAAAACTATGGGACATGACACTGACTTGTGCTCACCTTTCTGAAGTATGACGAAGTACGATAGTGTGGTATAAGTGCAAAAAATTTAAGGCAGTAGTAGCTTCTAAATCATAGTGCAACTTTTCAGAAATAATTTTTTCCATCCGTTTTATGTCAGAAGCAGTACATTTACACTGACTAATTCTGATGACATCATGGGTTGATGGAATATTGCATTCCTCTTCAATTATTCTAGCAGCCAGAAGAAAACAACAGACTCCAATGCAAGATAAATGTTTAGGCTTCACCTGAAGAACAAAGACATCTTTAAAAATCTCAAAAAGGCAAAAGATGAGGGGGAAAAAAGAACAGTTGATAGCATGTTTTAAAGAAGCATGTTTACAAAGAAATTTACACACATGATTGCATTTGAATTTTACCAGCTAAGGAGGTAGGTAGATGATGAAACTAAGTCTTACAGGTCAAATGATTTTTTCATAGTTGTAAAGCTTTTAAATATGGGAGCTGAAAACAATTGGAAAATGAGGGGATACCCATCAATTGGCAAATAGCTGAACAAATTATAGTATATGAATGGAATGGAAATGTTTTTTGAGAAATGACAAACAGGCCTACTTCAAAAAAGCCTGGATTGCTGAGTGAAGAGAGCAGAACCAGGAGAACATTGCACACAGAGACTATGTGTGAGCAACTATGATAGAAACTATGATAGACTTTGCTCTTCTCAGCAATACAATGATCTAAGACAATTCCAAAAGACTCATGATGGAAAATGCTATCCACATCCAGAAAAAGAATTATGGAGTCTGGATGTAGATTGAAGTATACTATTTTTACTTTTGTCATTTTTCCTTTGTTGTGATTTTTCTTTTTTGTTCTGATTCTTTCACAACATGACTAACGTAGAAATACATTGAATATGATTGTACATGCATAACCTATATCAGATTGATTACCATCTTGGGTAGGGTAAGAGGAGAGAGGGGGAAAAAGAAGATCAAAATCTTATACAAATAAATGTCAAAAACTAATAAATAAATTAAATATAAATAAATATGAGAACTAGAATTTGAATCTGAAGTCTTCCTAATTCCAAATCCAGCATAGTAGAGAGGATATCACACACCCTTTCTCTTGAGGTAGATTTCAGCTTGATGTATAGAAACACTCAAAATCAGAGACCCTAAATGATTTCTAGAAAATCTGGGACTCCCTTCTCATTTAAGAATTTCAAGTAAAGGCAGATGACCTTTTGTTAACTCAAACTTTGTACTTAAAATATTTATATATTGCCACCTTCCAAAAAAATCTCTTATACCAATATTTATCAAAACAAAGGAAAACCAGTAAGAGTCCAGGCACAATAGAAAGAAGTTTGTTGCAATGATTCTATTGCTTACACTTTATTTTGCTGAGGCAATTGGGGTTAAGTGACTTGCCCAGGGTCACACAGCTAGGAAGTGTTAAATGGCTGAGGTCAGATTTGTACTAAGGTCCTCCTAACTTCAGGACTGATGCTCCATCCACTGCACCATCTAGTTGCCCCTATTGCTCATACTTCAAAAAATATATATACTTCTAAATTCCTCCCAAAGAATAGCAACCTTTAGCAACAATAAATTTAAATTATAAAAATTTTTAAAAGCAGCTGTCCCCCTTTTCAAAAATGCCAGTAATGCTTAAATTGAAAAAAAAAATTTTTGCTTGGATACCAATTTTTTTGATACTAAATTACATTGTCTGCCGTACCCAAGTTTCTTCAGTAGTTCTCTGCTATCAGTGTCAATGTCCCAATACAGCAAGTATTTCAACACTGGAACCACAACTTCTATAGAATTCAAAGTAGTATTTCCTCTTTTTTATCTGCTTAGCTAGCTTCAAATGTGTGTACGCAGGTTGTGTCAATGCATCCCAAAGAAGACCTTTTCTTCTCAGTCATGGAAAAAAGATGCGAGTACTTGGTCACTATGTTTTTGAAACAAGCATTGAAGACAACCTGCAGGCTCTCACTTCATATCTCAAGTCAGAATCATCAAAAGTTCTTTAATAAATGGCCAAACTCCAAGTTTCATTTCCCAGTTACTTCAATGGATCCTGCGATTCCACTATTCCTGTCTCCTCAACCATATTCTCCCAGAGAATTTGCCAGAGAGTTTACCCAACATCCCATGCTAGAGGGGTCTTCTTTCATGGCCTCTGGCATCTCAAGACTAGAGGGTCTCTGGCTGTGCCCCTGGAATCCCCCGCTTTTCCTAAAGGACCAGTCCATTTTATGTCTTGTTATACAATTCCTTGATAACATTCTTTATTCTTGTTCTCTGAAATTACTCCCTGGTTATGTATTAAGAGTCAAGTCAAATTTAGCAGGAGCTTTTCTACTGCTTTCTATATGCTAATAACCTTTACTTCTTCAGTCAGTGGTATACCACATGTCACTGCCACATTGAACACCAGTAGAATGCCTTTGACATCATAGGAAGTATGAGGTCAGTAAAAGAGCTTTGCAATTTCCAGAAAACAATCCAGCTAGCTTGCTCTCTTCCTTTTCAACTCTCAGCCCATTTGTCGTCCATTTATTTGGTTTGTCCCAGACACCCACATAGTTGGGAGGATAAACTCTCTCTATATAGGATGTACACCCTACACACATATTCATCTAAAAAGTATGTTGACATCTAGGAAATAAGAATTCTTTGTTCAATTGGTCAAGTATTCTAGGAAGCTCTGCAATGTTCCCTGGTTTGATTCAATCAGTCATCCACAAACAGGAATACCTAGAAATTCCTGCCACCATCACACAGGTATATCCCAACTTGACCTGGACTTTTTGCACATTCTCCTCCATTACAGTAGCGAATAACTCCAACAAATACATCTCATTGTTTTATGCCATACCTGGTGTTTATGATTATCAATTCACTGAACAGGGTTATTTTTGTTGTATAGCACCTAAGAAATCCTCAATAGCTAGATGGAAGATACGTAGGAAAAGAAAGAGTAGGGAAACAATTTCTTCTATTGTTTCAGATGCCATTTTGATTTTTTTTTAATTAATGAAATATAAGCACAATGGAATTTTATAATTTTACTTTATATATATAATATACATATCTATATCTATTTACAGATATATATATATATATTTATGTATATAGCTATATATAGAACTATTTTTTTAAGACTAGATTTTTAAAGCTGGAAGGGACTTTATCTGCTTTATCATTCAATACCTTTATTTTATCAATGGAAAAAACTTAGGCCGCCCAGGGAAGGTTAAGTATGTGATCTGTCAAAGTAAGAGGCAGTCACTTGAACTCAATGCTCTCCAAATTTAATGCTCTTTATTGTTTGAAAAGCCACCTCAGGGACTGTAATAAAGGGCCCAAGTATGATTGTGTCCCATAACCTTGTCAGGAAAAAGCTTGTTGAGATGACTTTTTACAAATCTTTCCCATTTGTCTTTTGATTGTTGTCCTATTGTTTCATTCTTGGATGAACTCTGAAATGACTTTGCTTAGCTAAATATCTTACCAAGTTTTCTTTAAACTGATTGTACCTCTACTGCTTCTCTCTGCTTTATAAGGTGATACTGGTCCTTACTGTCTGTCACCCATCATCAGTCAGTGTTGTTTTCAGCAGGCCTTGTTCTCCCTTTGGCAAGTGATTTAAATACATGTCGAATCAGCTTCTCTCAGGTCTTCTAGTCTCTTTGTTCATTTATAATGACAATTCATTTATAATGGTTTACATTTTGAATTAATGATAATCTGTATCAATGTCATTTGTTTCTATTACCTATTATTTATTTTCAACAATTTGTTCAAATAATTCAGTTAAAATTTTTAAAATTATAAATACATTTGTATATAGTCATATCTATACCCCCACTTCCCTTTCTCATTATTCTCTCTCTCAAAAAAAAAAAAAACCAAAAAAAAACTGAATCTTAACTCTGATGAATTCATGGTATGATTGTATACAGCTCACTCAGGGAAAACTCATTTAAATGTTTTTCTTTTTCTTATAATGTAGTTGGTTTCATTACTTATGATTCCTTGGTATTCTCCATATCCAGAATTTACCTCTCACTCTCTCTCCCCCCTTTTAAAAGCATTGAAAACATAGCTACATGAAGCATCTGTATAATTCACATGTCTTTCTCCTAAACTATATTCTTTTAAATATTTCTTGCTATCCCCAACTTCTTCAATCTCTGCACTGAAGTCTTCATGTATCAGAATTAGATTTGAAAAACCTTATCAAGTTCTTTAGAGAGGTTCTCTCCTACTTTGTCCTCAGCAACCATTGCTGATATACTATAAACTGCATTTGTGTTTATATTGGTCATTTTGCAATTGCTTATCATTAGTACCACTATACAGAAAGACCAAATGTCCCATGAACTATCTTCTGTAAATTCTGTACATATGATAAAAACCCTTTCTGCCAATTCCCTTCTTTACTGTTATTATGAGCTAAATCTTTGCTAACTGTCGTAAAGGATTGTGAACTATTCTTCCATTTGCCTTCTTTCTTTTTCTTTAAAGCAATACTGATGTAATTCAGTTCCTCCAGCAACATGTTCCACTTCTTTGTGTTGCTTAAGTATCTCACATTTAAAGTTCAAACACTATTACAAGTTTTATACAACTTGAAGTACAACATTATTGCATTATTTGTCAGATCCTGCTTTAAACAGAATGAACTTCAGGGTAAATACAGCAATTATTTCAGTTGACACCTCAGTTTAAGCCTTTGTAACCTTTTGCCTAGATTATTGCAATAGCCTCCCAATCTACTGTCTCTTTCCACTTCAGAGCATCCTATCCACAACACCAAAGTAATTTTCTGATGCAAAGATCTGACCACATCACTGCCCAATTCAAATTGTAATGGCTTCATAAGGCCTCTAAGATAAAATAGTAACTCTTTGTTTAGCCTTCCCCCAGCCTGGTTGCAACTTATCTTTCCAGTCTGGAGGACATTATTCTCATTCCTCCTCAGTAATTCAGTCAAACTGACCTCTCTATTCCTCATAAACAACCTTCAAGTCCCCTCTGTGTCTTGACACTGGCTCCACCACACGCCCAGCATGCACACTGTCCTCATCTATGTCACAGAGAGTCCTTTTCTTTGTCTAAAATAGATTCAATTAAGCAGAACCTTTACAATCAAAATTTCCTACTCTTCCAACTACATATAAAACTAGTCCATTTATCTACATATGTACTTGTCTTCTCAATTAGAATAAAAGCTCTTAAAAGTCAGAACTGCTTTGTTAATTGTATTTGCACCCCAAACGCCAGGTAAGTGTGGAAGCTTTAAAAATGCTTGAGTGGCTGGCTGTAAATTTTTCATTTAAGAAGACCTCACTCAGATATTTTTATGTATTTGGGGGGAAAGGTCACAAAACCAGTCAACACTGAGTTTCTAGAGAATTATCAAATACATTCTGCACATTTCATTTTGGTTTAATAATTATATATTCTAAGTACTAGAAACCCAAACACAATTTAAGTTTAGGTATTAAATTTATGAACTTAAAAAAAATTCTGTACATGTACATTTTTGTAGTTTGACAATTTAGGGGGTACACTTGTGCAGTTTAACCCCCTCATTGATGCTATAATCAGGAGAAAGTGGGAGATCACTACACTAGCCTCATTACAAATAAATGAAAAGAATCCTTATTAACCCCAAACAGTTTTAAAAATAAATCTATGCAGCATTTCTTTCTCTTCTCTTCATCCCCTACAAGTTAGTGAATAGAAAATAAGTAAAATATGTTTGCTTTTTTTTTTTTAAACTATCTCATCCAAGTTAAGTTACCTTGAACAAAAGGCTGTCTAGAAAGCTGCCAAACCTAGCACATCTCATTGTTTGAAGAACAATTTGAATCAACTTGCATTGGTCTTAAATACCACAAAATCCTACTAAAAAACAAACAAGTAGTTGGTACCTTCATAAGAGCCAAGAATCGATCCAAAATGTTGACAGCCAGGACAAATGTTTCAGTTCGTGATCCAAAAAAGTTGGCTAAACTCCTAAGATCTTCCACCTTGACATTTCTCAGTCTTGGACACAAAGTGTTTTCATTCTACAACAAAAATGAAAGCGAATTTTATAAAAATTCCTTACAGCCAATTATTTAACCGATTAAACATATATTTAAGTGATTAAAAATGAAAAGATGACAACATTTTCTTTTGTTGAAAAGAACTCTGGAAAACACTTGGGAGTTTTTAAGCAAGACAACAAAACTTCCAGTTATGGTAAAAGGGAACTCAAAACAAAATCAAAACCAAACTTTTCCAATCCCCGAGTTCAATCTAATTAAAACAAACAACCCCCCCCCAAAAAAAAAAACTGAGGAAATGAAACATTACTGGCCAATGGCACAAACGCAGAACATCTTTTAAACAAAGTATTACATCAAATTAATATGTTAATACAGACAATAACTGCCACCATCCTGCAAGAGTATAGGATTTAGATTTCTAAGGGACCTTAGAGATCCAAACCCCACATTTTATACAGGATGGAAACCCTCCCTTTCTCCAAGTCTCCTACATTTTGCCAGAAGCCTTTCCCAGTCCTCAATCTCAGGAGGCGCCTTCCCCCTGATACTTGCCCCAATTTATCCTATCTCGGTTATGGGCACATAGCAACTTGCACGTAGTCTCCCCTCCCTCTTCAGCCCGTGAATTATTAGTTGCTCAGGAGCGGACTTTTTATGCCTTTCTCTTTATCTCCAGCACTTAGCGCACAGTAGGTACTGGGAAAATGTATGTCGCCTTTGTATCCGGGCGTTCCTAATCCAGGCTTAGTAAGTGACCAATAAAGGTTAATTCCTCTGCACAAGAACAGGTTTATTTTTTTTTTTAATTAATAGGTTTCTATGGTAATAAGTACCCTGTGCATAATGGCCCGAGGGTATTTCGACCAATTTACAGTCTAATTCCTAGAAAGTATTCCACAAAGCAGCCTCCAATGAGAAGGAACAATCGGCAAAGACCCGTCCCTTCAGCTTGGGGACAAACATCTGAGGCGCGTGCCCATTCAGCATGCCTTGAGGCATATTTTGCCTAAAACACGTAGGATGGTTTTTTTTTGGGGGCTTCTAAGCCCCAGGATGACCCTCCTCCGCTCACCTCGGAGGCGGCTTCAATCAGGCTCAGCCCCTTCTCCCTGGGCTGAAATCTCTGCTCCTGCTCCAAGTAGAGGTTCAGCAGCCGGAAGAGCTGGACCCCCTCCCGACCGGTCAGCTCCTCAGCCCCCAAGTCCTTCATCTGCAGCCGAATGAGACGAGAAATGAGCCGAGATCCCGGCAGGGGGCTTCGCGTTTCCCAGCCGGGGGCACTGGGCAAGGGCAGCCCGGACCTTGGCCAGCCCCCCCACTCCCACCCCACCCCACCCCCAGGAACGCCTCCTCCCTCCCCAGCCGCCCCCCACCCCTGCGGCCGGCCGGTCCCGGGGGTGGGGGGGGAGGGACAACGGGCTTAATTGTACGCAGGTGTCACCAAGCCTGAATTAAGCACCTACTGCGTGCCAGGCACAGTGCTAAGCGCCGGGGAGGCGGGGGACAAAGAAAGGCCAAGGGCAGGGCCGGCTCCGGAGGAGCTCTGCCTGCAGAAGGAGCCCGGCGCTCCGGCCCCGGGGAACAAAGAAAGCCCCTGCAGCCGCCCACTTACCGTGTCGGGGATCCGGCTCCCGTCCCCGTGGCGCCCTAGCCGGGAGAGCGCGGGGAAGGGGACGGCTCTCCGCGCCCGGCTGCTTCTTCTACAGGACCCTGCGGGTCAGCGACCCTCGGGCGCCCTCATTCATCCGTGGCCCGGTGTCCCCTCCGCCTCCGCCGCCGGCCGCCTTACAGCGCCGGCCTCACAGCAATTGCCTCATCGCTCCAGGTCTTCCCCGTCCGACGCCCACCGCCGGCCCACCACCCTTCAGCCACCCCCACCTCCCCTCGGCCTTCGCCGCCGCCACCGCGGAAGGAAGCTCGAGCTCGCCTCTTGTTTTTGTTTTGAGCTTCCAACGCCCCCGAGGGGGAAGGGCACGTGACCTGCGTAGGGATCCGGGCGAGTCCGAAAGAAAAAAGAGTCCCTCTCTAAAATCGCTCACTCTTCCTTGAAAACCGGCTCCACAGAGCCCACCTTATTGAAAAGATTCTGTTTATAGGGGATTAGGTTCCATCTCGGACGTTCGGAGCCCCGGAATTTATCGTCCATGGGGTCTTGAGGACCGGCAGGGGCGGGGAGGGGAAAAAATGGGGTTGGCGGAAGCAGATGAGCGTACTGACGCATCACGACCTTTAAAGATCCCTGATTTGTTTTGTTTTCACTGTTTTTGAAAAGTCCGCCCAAAGTGGCCGGCTCTCTGATTGGTTAGAGTTGGACAAACGGGTCGCTGATTGCTTGATACAATCCTGACTCTGGATTGGTGAAAAAGAGACGTGTTTGAGTTCTTGGATTGGCTCTCTCCGTACCTAGAGTCTCTCTCTGCCTTCGGGCCTTAGCAACTCTATTGTTTTGAGCGCGCATGCTCAGATGCCTATATTCGCATCGCCCCCCATTACCTATTCTTCCCCACCCCCACCTGTCCTAGGGGAATTCCATCCGGGTTTCATTCTTCCTGAGAGCTCGGCCAGCCTGGTTGGCAAACCTGGTGGCGCAAAGGTATTTCCCGGATTGTATGAACGTAGGGCATCGGGATTCGAGCTAGATTGTTAAGTTCTTACGTCGGGGACCCCTCTCACCTGTCTGTGCCGGATGCAGGCCTACGGGAGCACCTGGGAAGGATGCTGCGGTTCTAGGGCCTCCCCTGCGTGGCGCCCAGAGAGGCCTGTGGCCGCGGTCAACCCTGAATTATCGTGTGCTCCGTATTGTAATTAGTGTTACTTGGACAGGGCAACACCTCTCTCTCACGGCACCACACAAAGGAAGGTGGCGGGGGGCCTGAGGCGGAAAAACTTTCGCACGGGCTGCAGAGAAGCCCGCCCCCATTTTCCCTTGCCGGCGCTTCCCTCCAAAAAAATTTTTTTTTTCCTTGAGATCTGATCCACACACACGGACATGTTCATACATACATATTTAAATATCTATTTTAGTGGATTTATTTTGCTAAATATATTTTTATTTATATATGTGGACTTTTATATAATTTTGCTAAATATGTGTGTATGTGTATATATACATAAAAATATATGCATACGTTCTGGGGGATTTTTTTTTTGGTTAAGTATGTGTATAGACATATAGGTGGACTTTTATACAGTTTTGTTAAATATGTATGTGTATGTGTATGCATACACATACATATTTATTTTGGGAGACATTTTTGCCAAATATGTATTTTATACACATACACACATGAATTTTAGTGGACTTTTATGTTTTGCTAAATAAGTGTATATATATATACATATATATAATATATAATAATAATATAATATATATGATATAAAATATATATTATATATATAATACATATATATGCATATAAAACATATATATATAAAAAGGGCCCAAAAACATGTATATATATATAATTATATATAATATAATAATAATATAATATATTGTTAAATATATATTATATATAATACATATATATGCATATAAAACATATATATATAAAAGTGCACCAAAATATATGTGTATATATATACATATATATAATATATAATAATAATATAATATATATGATATAAAATATATATTATATATATAATACATATATATGCATATAAAACATATATATATAAAAGTGCACCAAAATACATGTGTATATATATACATATATATAATATATAATAATAATATAATATATATTATAAATATAATATATAAAATAAATATATATAAATATATATATAAATTTAAAAATACATGTTATATATACATATATATAATATAATAATAATAAATATATATAAAATATATATTATATATAATACATATATATGCATATAAAATATATATATATATACAAAAAAGTGCACCAAAATATATGTGTATATATATACATATATATAATATATAATAATAATATAATATATATGATATAAAATATATATTATATATATAATACATATATATGCATATAAAACATATATATATAAAAGTGCACCAAAATACATGTGTATATATATACACATGTATTTTGGTGCACTTTTATATTTTGCTAAATATGTGACTATGTATACATCTATTTTGGTACACTTATATTTTTCTGAATATGTGTGTATACACATATGTGTATGTATATATAGGTGGACTTTATATTTTGATAAATATGTACATTGTGCAAATACAATAACTTACTTTTCCTTTCCCAAGCCTAAAAATTTTAAAACCTCTTTGTGCACCTTCCGCTCTTTAATAAATGAAGGGCCAAGGAACAAAGACTTTGGGGAGGGGAATTAATCTTTAAATATTGCTGTCCTTGTTCTCCATCATCTCCCTGCTACTTTGAACTGGATTTTGAATGTACGGAAAGAAGACGCATTTTCCGTGAGCAATTTAATTTATAGGCTATGTAATTGTACGTAATTTTTGTTTCATCTTTTTAAATACTAAAACAATTATATTTTACATCACATCTTGCTGAAACTATTCTGACAAATGCAACCTAGGCATTTGGATAACCTGAAAAAAAAATTAGAAAAACCAACCAAATTCAATCCCCATGGATGGTAAGTCAGGATCTACTTAAGGATTTCTTAATTTTTTTGGTGTTATGAGAAATCCATGTAATTGTATATAATTTTTGTTTCATCCTTTTAAATACTAAAACAATTATATTTTACATCACATCTTGCTGAAACTATTCTGACAAATGCAACCTAGGCATTTGGATAACCTGAAAAAAATTAGAAAAACCAACCAAACAATCCCCATGGATGGTAAGTCAGGATCTACTTAAGGATTTCTTAATTTTTTTGGTGTTATGAGAAATCCATGTAATTGTATATAATTTTTGTTTCATCCTTTTAAATACTAAAACAATTATATTTTACATCACATCTTGCTGAAACTATTCTGACAAATACAACCTAGGTATTTGGATAACCTGAAAAAAATTAGAAAAACCAACCAGATTCAATATACGTGGATGGTAATTCAGGGTCTACTTGAGGGCTTCTTAATCTTTTTGGTGTTTTAAGGAACCATGGCAGTCTATGGATCTCTTCTCAGAATGAGTGTGAAATTAAAATTATATTAATTATATGTTTTAAATCATTCTTAAGAAAAATGCTAAACTTAAGTCAATAAAAATGATTTCAGGAATCTCTGAAATATATCCAGTGACCTCAGGTTAAAAGCCCAAACTCTACAGAATAGAGACAGTGAGTGCATACCCTTTGATCCAGCAGTGTTACTACTGGGATTATATCCCAAAGAGATTATAAAGAAGGGAAAGGGACCTGTATGTGCACGAATGTTTGTGGCAGCCCTTTTTGTAGTGGCTAAAAACTGGAAACTGAATGGATGTCCATCAGTTGGAGAATGGCTGAATAAATTGTGGTATATGAATATTATGGAATATTACTGTTCTGTAAGAAATGACCAACAGGATGATTTCAGAAAGGCCTGGAGAGACTTACAGGAACTGATGCTGAGTGAAATGAGCAGGACCAGGAGATCATTATATACTTCAACAACAATACTATATGATGACCAGTTCTGATGGACCAGGCCATCCTCAGCAACGAGATCAACCAAATCATTTCCAATGGAGCAGTAATGAACTGAACCAGCTATGCCCAGAAAAAGAACTCTGGGAGATGACTAAAAACATTACATTGAATTCCTAATCCCTATATTTATGCACACCTGCATTTTTGATTTCCTTCACAAGCTAATTGTACAATATTTCAGAGTCTGATTCTTTTTGTACAGCAAAATAACGTTTTGGTCATGTATACTTATTGTGTATCTAATTTATATTTTAATATATTTAACATCTACTGGTCATCCTGCCATCGGGGGGAGGGGGGAGGGGATAAGAAGTGAAAAATTGGAACAAGAGGTTTGGCAATTGTTAATGCTGTAAAGTTACCCATGCATATATCCTGTAAATAAAAGGCTATTAAATAAAACCAAAAAAAAAAAAAAAAAAAAAAAGAATAGAGACAGTGAGAGTGGGTAGAAAACTTAGAACAAGGAATCTGGATCTGGAGAATGTGGATCATAAATAAGGAATGGAGTATGGAATGGGGAAAGATGTTTTGAGAGTGAACTAAACAAAGGAAAGGAAAAAAAAGTAGAAAATAGAAAAGTAATATTAAGAGGAAATATAAAGGTTACAGTGTACCAAAAATAAGAAAAAGGAGAAATAAAATGTTTCAAAGGAAGAGACAGATACAGAAATGCACAAGTTTGTCAAAACAACATTCTCTATACCTACACTTACACTACTCCCTCATTTTTCTTAAAGTTAACCCTATCAAAACTTCCAATGCTTTGGATCTTTCTTCCCTAAGTTTATTTGCTACCCTTTGCATCTTAGGCTTCACCAGCCATTTCAAAGACAATCTTAATATTAATAGCATCCCTAGAATTACTTGCCTCCTTTAATTTCCACTGTATCCCCTGAAGAAAGACACAAAACTAGTCACTGATTTCATTATAAATTCATAAAACACAAATGAAATCATTGCCTATTCACAATACTTTCATGAATCTCTGACTCCCTATTTCAGTCTCCCTTTTCACTGATTGAAACTTTGTCCATTCTTTTCAAGATCCCAGTCTTAGACTTGTATCTTCTCATTCTCAGCAGGCAACTTTGTCTCTTCCAGTTCAAGATTGAGGTTAGCCAGTGTTAAATGAATACCCCATCTATTTCTCAAAGAAAAGGTATCTTAGTTTAAATTTATTACCCATTTTCTCAAAATCTATTTCTGGCTTTCATATTTCTGTTAATTGCTGGTCACTCAGATTCATAACCTTGAAGTCATTTTTGATTCCTTCCTTTTCTATTATCCCTCTCCCTTTCCCATCTATTCACTTGATAAATCCTATTGTTTCTGCCTCAGAAAATATTTCTCTTCCTTTTTTATTATCATTGCCATCCTTTTGCAGATTAAAAAAGAAGTATTGAATTATTTCCCTGTAAACACCAGTATTCAATTGGTTCTCATAATACAGAAAAACTAGTGAGACAAAAACCAGCCCACACAGTGACTTCATCTGACAACATATGCAACATCCCCCAATAAGTAATCCCTCTCCCTACAGCAGGAGAGGTGAATACATTTCATTACCTGGTCTCCAAGACCATAACTGGTCATTACAATTCATCAAAGTTCAGCTGCCTCTCCGTGTTATTTGTGTTTACTTTAGTGACTGTATTGAGGTTGAATTGATTAATAGAGGCTATCCCAGGGAATATATGTCCAGAGCTCCTGTGGAAACTTCCTATCAGAGACGTAATGACTCAACATTTGAGTTTCTTGAAGATAATGAACTCCCTAGCTGCTTCTGGTCACGTGATGGCCCAGCAGTAACAGGACCCAGCAGTAACAGGACTTTTCCCTTTGGTAGAGATAGAAACTGGAGCTATGATTATGAACATCAGAAATAGCTGCTCCCAGATGCCAATACCTGCTCTTCAATTTATAGTCTTAGACAGCTGCCAGTGACTTGCCTAGGATCACACATCCAGCATGTTCCAGAAGTGGTACTTGAATTCAGTTTTCCTGGCTTCAGGATCAGTTCTCTACCCATGATGCCTCCTTGACTCTCCATTGGTTGGTATGATAAAGAAAATCCTGAATGATCAATTAATTCTTCTTTGTGATAGCATCAGACAGGGAACTTTGTCCTATCTTTTAAAAAGAGTAACAGTTTCTGGTTGGCCTTCTTTTCAACTTTCCAGGTGGTATCATGTAACTAGAGTTTTTTTTTCCTTTTTTTTTTTCTTTTTATTTTTTAATTGTTTATTTTTATTAAAGCTTTTTTTTCCCCATAACATATGCATGGAAAATTTTTCAGCACTGAAAACCTTGTGTTCAAATTTTCCCCCTTTCCCTCCATCCCCTCCCCTAAATGGCAAATAATCTAATATGTGTAAATAGAATTCTAATGACGGTTGAGGAATGGGAGGCCCATCTCTGCCCAATATCATGGCAACCTTACCCTATGTGGCAGTCAGAGTAGAGAGTCTCCAGTTGATGAGTTTATACCTGGAGTTCCATGACTTTTCCATTTCTGTGTTGTTTGTTTCTTTTCAATCTTAGGTAAATGAATACCTGTCTTGAGATAACTATTTCCAGGCTGGGAGGGACCTTGTAATTTTAAGAGATCCTACAATCCCAAGTCTAATGAGTAGTGCTAGTTGGTGGCAAAGGAATATTCTGCACCAATAAGAGGATTGACTTGAGCCTTACTATTTTGTTCTGATAAGGTTTAATTATTTAAAACCTCCTAGCAATAATTATAAGTTAATTCATCAAATCCTATTTTACAATTGTTTTTGTCAAATGTGTACTTCTAAGTGTTCAGTGTTTCTGTTGTTATTGAGTAGCTTTTGATTCCTTTTTTTTTTTCTTCTCTGAGATAACCTAAAAGTGAGCTTAAATCTGAATCTTAAATAATTTGCCCCTGGAACACTAGGATGAAGATTTAATGAACTAAAGTATATAAGAAAAGGTCTAGTCACACTCTCATTAGAAACCAGACTTCCCTATGGACCCATGATATTTGAACCTTGGTCTATACCACATGGTCTAAAGTAAAGTAGTCCTTTAGTGGATAAGGGAGTGAGTCCAGCTACAATTCCTCAAGTTAGGTATATTATTGTTCCCTTAAATCATAGGATTATAGATTGAGAGTTGAGGGGATCTTAAAGGCTTAGTTCTGCTTTCTTAACTGTATCAATTCATGTCATTCTTCCCATTTTTTCTCTGGCTTTGGCTTTTACCTAAAATATTGTAAGAAATTCCTAATCAATCTTCCAGATTCTAGTGCCTTTCATTTCTTATCTTCCTACTGCCATATTAATCTTTCTAACCTATAACTCTCTTCTGTTAAAAAAAAAATAAAAATAATTCTATTTCCCCATTTCTCCTCAACCTTTTCCAGTCTCCTCCATTCCTCTACATGACCAATGTACTTTTCTTGCAATGTGCCATCCTGCTCAAATTTACATACCTGAACACAGCCTCTAGGACTTAGCTGAAGCCTTTCTCTGTGCTTGGAATGCCTTCTCATATCTTCATCTGCTGAAATCCTATCCAATCATTTCAATTCAAGAAATATTAACTAAGCACAAATGCTGTGCCAAGCATGTATGCTAAGCTGTGGAAAGACAAAAAAGAGGCAAAAGATAGTGCCTGCCCTCAAGGCACTTACAATCAAAAGAGGTAGTTTGTATGAGACTTAACAGTGCTTGGCACGTCATATATGCTTATTAAATGTTCATTCCCTCCCCCCTACTTTTTCCCAAGTCCCATTCAGTCTTCAAGGGCCTGGTAAAATGTCACTTCTCCTTCATGAATTCTTCCTTTATACTCCCAACTGAAAGTAATTATTTCTTCCTCTAAATTCTTATAGCCCTCTTTACCTCTCATATTCAAATTTATATTGTATGTGGAAGGGAACACCATGAGGCCCATATTTTCTTTGGAACTGCATCTACAGAAAACTGCACAAGAATGAATACCTTTGAACACAGGATGTATTGAAAAGCTTTGAAGAAAAAGAAATGGGTAAGAACGACAGGGGTTAGGTAAAAAGGTAGTGATGGGGGAAATGCCTTAGATTCTAGGGCCTAGAATCCCTAGTTGACAGAGTAGCTCCATGGATATGCTTAGAACCACAAGATCAAGAGGAGAGTAGAAGGCCATGGCAAAGACAGGCAAAAAGAACAGACATCTATCCATAAACTGCAGGGGTGAGTGGTAAAGGGAGTAAAATGAACAAATTGAGCATCCCAGGGAGAAATTTAAGTACCTGATAAACTGTCCCTAAGGTATGAGTTTGATCAGCTCAGTCCTGCTTCTGCTAGAACAGAGACTCAGAAAGGATTAATTGAAGAACAAGCTGAAACTCCCAGGAGCCATTTGCATTGGGTGCCAAGAATGTTACAATTTAATTTAGTTTGCTGTGATTTCATGTTATTCATTGTGGTAAGATCTGGCAGGAATTTGTCTGAAATGGGAACTCAGTGCTGAGGATTTGAAGAAATGATGAATCCTAATAGAATCACATGCCTGGATAGAACTTTCATAGATAAGACCATGTTAGATGTGAGATTTCTGTCTTCATTTTGATTTGTATATAAGTTTTATTTCCCTTTGTCACTGTAAACTCTCTGAGAGTTGGGACTGACCCAGTAAAGGGTATTGTTGTGACAAGGGCTAAGAGTAATCATAACTAATTGTTGTTGAGTATTTTTGTGGCAGAGAATACCTTCTGTTTCCTTCTACAGATGAGGAAACTGAGTAAGAAAGGGTCACTTGCTCAGGCTCACACAATAAGTGACTGAGGCCAAAGATGAACTCATGAAGATAAATCTTCCTGATGCCCAGCCCAGCACTCTGTCCACTGTATCATTTAGCTGTCCCACAAGCTACATCTCACTTAAGTACCCCATTGCCATCGATCCAGACCTCAAGAAGCCCCTTGTAATTAACAAGAACTGAAACAATGGAAACTTAAAGATACAGATAAAAAGAAAGAAGGAAACTAATAAATGACAGTTGAGCTTCTGCATAAGAACAATAACTTAGTTCAATGACTTTCTGACCAGAGGTGTCCCACTGCCCACTAATGCTTACATAGCATATTTTAGTATTCTTTTCCTGCCTTAACCAAAGAATAAGGCATGTCCAGCCTGGTTCTCTATTGCATGGTGGATTAGCACTGACTTCTCTGAATCACGAGAAGCACAGAACTTCCTATTACCTTCAGCCTCTTTACGAGGAATCCTCATTAAACATTCTGCTTCTATCATCCAAAGCTCTGAGAGTTGAAATGGGGTAACATCTCTCCCCATTTAAAGAACTGGAGGTGGAGAGATAACAGCTTATGAACTCAGATTCTTCCCATTGCCTGTGCTGATTATTCTCCTGACTTACTTGTTTGGAAAGAAGATCTGGGCTTGGAGTTACAGACCCAAGAAACTCTCATTAGACCTAAACCTTTGCTATTACACCTATAAAATTGATTTAATCAGTCAAGGAATTACCTAACTCATTGTGCTGTTGTGAGAAAAACCAATGGACACTCTATAAACTGCAGCAAATATGAGCTGGCTTTTTGTTCTTCCAAACCTTGAAATTGTAGCTGAATTCACCCCAAGCTTCTATTTATTTCATCCTTCAGAGATGAAAACAGGAAGAGCAGCCAAGATGTTCTGGGCCTATCAGGTGGTCCCTGCCTGGTTTGATTTAGAGGAAATGAACCTGAATCCTGAAGCAAAGTTGCCATTTTCTTCTAACAAACAGCATGTTCTTTCCGTTCCTCTTTGCACAGCTGCTCAAAACCCTCCCCTTCCCCAGCACCCAGGAGACCTTACATCATAAACCACAATCTCACACAGTGTTTTTTTAAAACAAAATGTCTACTGCTTTCTGTCGGTTACTGATGGCTTAAGCATTTCTTAAATGACCAATATGTTTCAGGCATTATGATAGACTGTGGAGGTACAAATATGAATAGAATATGGTTCCTGTCCTCAAGGAGGTTACATTTTATAGATGGGGCTAATTAAGGAATAGATAGAATTTGGTATGTTATAATAGACTCTAGGTGACATCATGGATAGAATTCTGGGCCTGGATTCAAAGAAGGCCCGAGTTCAAATCCAGTCTTAAGCCATTTACTAATTATGTAATCTTGGGCATATTACTTATTCCCTGCAGTTCCCTCAACTGTAAAATAGGGATAATAATAGTATTTACCTCTTAAGGTTGTTGTGAAGGTAAAATGAGATATATGCTTAGCATAGTGCCTGGCACATAATAGGAACATGATAAATGATTATTTCTTTCCTTTACTCATTAGAATGTGAACTTCTGGACCACTGGGACTATATATAGTTAATCTTTCTTTGTATTCCCAGGGACTGTATCCTTAGGTGCTTAAGAAATATACATATAGAAAAATTTTACATACACATGTGTATATTTATTTACATACATACACATATATGTGTGTCCAATGGTAGCCAACTCTAGGATGAGAGGAGTGAGAGAGAAAAAAAGAAATTTACATGATAACTTTTGTACATATTTAAAAGGAATAGCAAGTTGTACATAATAAATTTTCAGTTTCATATTTCATGAATACTATGTTATATGTAGTTTCATGTATACAATGGTTGTTTTAGTTCTTAAATTAAAAATAAATAAAATACATTAAAAAAAATACCTATTGACTGATTATATTGACATTGTAGTCATCAGCTCAAAGCAAGGAGATACCTAGTAAATTCATTTTTAGCACCTCTTGGTTCTTCTATTCCACAATCAATTTAACATAACTATGCAAATGAAGTCCCTCAAAGAAAGAACTCTGTTCTATAGCCTCAGGTGCTTCAGGATACTGAATTCCTGGTAAATGCTTGGTAGATTCTAAAGCTATAGAAAGACTCCACCCTTCTCTCCTTTCTTAGGCCTGATTTGTGCATTGAAACTTCCAGGTAAGGGGATTTCTCCTGGGAGAGTCATCTGTGATACACTATGGCCAGTTCTCAGATACAACCTATAGTCACAGAGACACCTAAGGATCCAAGAGTTTCGGTGCTATTCCAACAAAATGAAGTATCTGTTTGGGCGAGATCTTAGACATGAGCCATATTTATGTTTTTATTTAGAGATTTTTTTTCCTTAGAGTTATATTATGGAGTGGATTAGGGTGGGGAAGGAGAGAATAATGAGTCAGAGAGTACAAAAAGAGTCCCTTCTTTGGGGTCAAGCTGCTGCCAGGATAAGTATTGGTTCTATGTGAATCCAGAACAAAATATTATTGTGAGAAAGAGGAGGTGATGGTGAATACCATGAAATTTATGCTCCAGTTCCATGAGCATGGAGATGGCCCCTTGCTGAAGGACCTGTGCTTTACTGGTGCTGAGATATTGCTAATCAATCCCTGGATGTCCCTATGACTGCTAATTGTGTCAAAGACAATTGGCCACTAAGGCTTATTCGGGACAGATTCTTGTGGAAGAAACTCCCTCTCAGTTTTTATAAGAGCTGTGGAAAGGCTCTCTCTTTTTTCCCTTGGAATATTTGGGGCAGATCCAACACCAGTTCACTCCCATATGCAACCCCAGCAATAATGGTGATTACAACTCAAGTACAATTCCAGTAGAACATGTGCTTGCTTGCTCAGGTGAGCCTGAGACTGGACTTCAAATCGTTGTCTACTTCTGTTTTGAGCTTCTTTCTTTAAACCCAGGTCACTGAATAGTGATCCTAAAAAAATGGATCTTTCCAGCTCTTGTGAGTCTAAGAGTCCAAAAGTTCATAAATTGGTGCTCCCTGCTCAGTTACAGCTCCTTTCTATAATTATATCACTTCTCAGAGGAAATGACCATTATAGGATCATCTTGAATCTCAATAAAGATCTGGTGAGTTGCTCTGCTAATATAGAATTAAGATATGTGTATCATCTATTCAGTAGTGCCCCAGAAGTTACCTTTATCTCCTGAGATACTTTAATAGATATGATAGGTTATTGGATTATATTTTAAATATTTGTTAATATGCACTTATAAGTCTTTAGTGTTTTAAGCATTTCTGTATGTGTGTTTGCATTAGCAGAAATGTCCTTTACCTGATATCTGTTTTGTCCATTGATTAATTTTTATTAAAAGAATCTCATTAATATTCTATGAATAATGTCTAAGCTTTTTTATAGAGCTTTTTACCAATGAGAAGTCTTAGTGAGGTTCTTTCCTAGGCCCTTTTCTCTTCTTTCTCTATACTCTTTCTCCATGAGAAAATTCATCAGTAGCTGGAGAGATCAGATAATCATCTCTAAGCAGATGACTCACAGACCTAAATATCTAGCCCCAGTCTCTCCCAGTGCTTCAGTCTCATATCACCAATTGGCCATTAGACATTTCAAATTAGGTAATCTAGAGACATCTCAAACTCAACATATCCCAAACAGAGCTCGTTATCTTTCCTCCCTCACCCTCCTCTGACAAACTTTCCTACTTCTACCAAAGCCAGGGACAACTTCCTGAAGGATTTCAGGTTCAAAATTGTAGAATTTTTCTCCAGTTCCTTCTACTCTGAGTCTCCATCAATTGACATCTTACTTCCACAATTTCTCTCATATTTCATCATTTGGATTCATTTAGACATTCTCCAACTCAGTTAAGACCCTCATCACCTCTCACCTAAATTATTGCACTGGCCTCCTAACTGAGCTCCCTGTCTCACAGGATCTGGTCCCCTCAAATCATTTTTTTAAAATCCCACAGGATTTATATGGACCTCAGGTATTGTAGCTTTTTCCTCAATCTTCAAGATCTTCTGGGTCTCCCACAGAGGTAAGACAAAAACAGCAAAACAAAAAACCAAGGGGAGCCACCAAAAGGCCTCCTCTTATACCCCATTCTTTTGTTCTAAATTCAGTATGATCACATTAGACTTGCATGTAGCTAGTCATACATATAAAAAAGCTATATCATACATGATGATAAACATGACAGCATTTTTGTATATATAAAACCAGGAATATGTAAGTCCCATGCAAAACACTATACATGCACGATAATGAAATTGTGAATAATACAGAAACATAGCAATGCATATAACTATTTGTGCTAATAATGAATACAAACATCTTAGAAAATTGTGTGTCAAACATTTATTATATGTATTCTAGCAATGAGTTTCATAGAATTGTATAAGTAACCATTTTTCCTGAAACATAAATATACTTGATCACTGGCCAGATAGTCCTATTGGAAATTTCTCTTGTGATCTCTTGATCTCTTATGTAACCTAGGCTGATCAATATCTAAAGGCTTTATAGATGCTGTCCTTTCCCCTTGAACTCTACAACTGGCTTATTTGGCTTTAAAGAGGCTCTCTCTCTCTCTCAACAGAGCCATATTGGACTCAATTGACTTCCTTGATCTTCCATTGGTTACCAATGCACAATTCCTTCTCCATCTGAATCATCATCTTACAAGTTATTATCTAACTCAACTAATCCTTTATATTATTTGCAAGTGATTTTTTCTTATATTCTGCTTAACTGATTATTCATAACTCTCTTTTTCTTTCTTGCCAAGGAGTATCACTAATATTCTACTGGGCAGCAATACCTATTATAATATATTGCACAAATTGCAGTACATCATTTTGCTATTCTGGGGGCTGTTTTGTAAATTGACAATTTGCCCACTCTTTGAATTACTTCATATCAGTCCACTTCCATTGGTCTAATATCTTTTGTGTTTTTTTAATACTGAGATTTTTTAGCAGCTTTTATCACCTCTCACTGTATCACACTTTGTTTCTATCAAAGCTTCTTTGAAGTGAGGGCATTGCTAGGGAATAGGCTTCCATCAGGTGTTCTTTTAGCTGAGACATCTACTCATAGTTTTCTAGTTTTCTCCATCTTCAGAGAATTCAAAGGATAAATAAGTGACCTTACTGTAAGGTACATGCCATACAAACATACATACATATATATTTATATAGAGATAAATACATACATAGATACATATATCAATCAAATGTAATGCTTTTGTTTTAATTTGCTTTTTTGCAGAGGAACATAATTTGCAAATATAATACAAGTGGTTACATAATAATGTTGAAAAAAACATGTTTTACATGTTTTGAATAACTGAAATATTCAAAATACTTTAAAGTTTGCCCATAGTCTTTCTATACATTATCTCATTTGAATCTTGAAATAATCCTGTGATATAGGTAATAAAGGTGTCTCCATTTTCTAGATGAGGAACCTGAAGCTCAGTTAAGTGACTTGTCCATTGTCATATAACTAGTTAAGTTGCAGTTCAACCAGTCTCCAAGACTAATACTTTGTTCACTGCACCATACAATCTTTCTTGTGCCAATTGTCCTGAAATGTGCTGAAATGTATAAAGGGAAATACAAGTACTTGATAATAAAGTTTCAGGCTAAAGAAAAAGTTTCAGATATTGTATATGGTGCTAACAATTTTGCCATAAAATCGTAGATTTGGAGCTAGAAGATTTTTAAGAGATAATGTCCCCATCTGCCATTTTCTAGATGAAGATCTTGTCCAAGTTCATATAAGTAATAAGTAATAGAACTAGGATTAGAACTCAGATTCTTCAATTTCCTTTCTTTTCTTGATCTTAAATAAATCATTTGCTGGCATATACAAATCAAACACATAAAATAATTGCCAACTGTCTTTCTCCTTTTGCCATGTTGACAACTTTGTAAAATACATATGCAAAATGATATTATTATTAATATCAGTAGGAATGATGCTTGTAGTATTTTAGCAGTAGTAATAATGGTTTTCTAATAAACAGTATACTACTTTCTTGGCATAATAGAATGAGCATGGAATTGGGAGTAAGGCAAGATCAGGGTTAATATTCCAACATTGACAATTAGCAATGACACCACTTGAAAGTTACTTAAATGCTCTCATTTTCAGTTTCCTCTTCTGTAAAATAGGAATTTTAATACTTATATGATCTATATCTCAGGGATGCTGTGAGGAGAGTGCTTAGTAATCTTGGTAAATCCTAATACAAATGTAAGCTAATATTGTGACTAGCACCAAGATCCATCTGGCTGGTACAAACCATGATCATGGAAGAGAGTTTCACCCTGGGAAGCTGAATGACCAGTGAGATCAGCAACATGGTGTAACTAGCTGTGACTCAAAAAGTCATTCATCCATTCAGTTCATCAACACATTAAAAACATATGTATTTATATGTGCAAATATAAATATATATATTTAAAGACTTTAAATGTGTTTATGTGTAATATATACACATATTTATGAGCATAAATATATGTATATGTTTAATAAATTGGAAAAGAAAACAGCAAACCCCTCCTATATCTTTGCCAGGAGAATATCAATGAAGTCACGAAGAGTCAGACATGACTGAAAAACAACTGAACAGCAACAACAATTTAATAAATATGTAAAAATAAATCACATGCTAAGGGTATTGTCTCAAAACATACAAAGCAGAATGACTATAATTAAAAAGAATAGTACACTCATAAAATGTTGTAACCTAAATTAGTACTGCTTGTTTATTTGTACTAAGGGCATTCTACCAGTCCTTCCCTCTGGCTTTCTTCTTCTTTAAAAAAATAAATCAATTATTCTCCTAGCTTTGTACTCTGTATTTCCTTATCATTCTACTCTTGCAGCCAAAGGAGTTGGATGTCTCTACCTGGTTGTCATTTTTTCTTGTTCTAATAGGTGGACAAGTGGGTCACCAGAAGTAGAAGGGAGGTGCTCCTCCCACAAGCTTCACAAACTTCCCAGAAGTCTTTCAGAAGGCAGACAGTGCCAAGATGTTCCTGACCTAAATCTGGATCTTCAGTGTGCTGAAGAAAAGACAATGGGATTAAATAATGGGGCCTATAGACTTAATCTCTTTTTCTTTTGCTTTAGTCTAAAATGTCCAAAATTAAGTTGTCAATAGTAGTTTAAAAAAAAAAAAGGAATAGCTATTTCTCACTGTAATATAATCTGCAACATATAGAATAACAACCAGAAAGAAAGAAGCTAAGTAACACAAGCCAAGTTTTAAGTGGTTTTTTTTTTAACCTAGGCTTAGAGTACTATGTGTTCCAAAAAATCACTGAATCATGGTGACTTCTGATGTTATCCTAACCAATTGCCATAGTACTGGGAATCAAAGGCCTGTTTATTTTGTTAATGCAATTGAGGGAACTCAATCACTGGGATTCCATGACTACAAAGTAAAGTACACCATTTCCAAATAAAATTCATTGCCTCTCCCATACCTATTTGCCATTATAGATAATTTGCATGTGAAAAGCTTAAGGGATTTGTGGTTTTTGTGTAACAGTTGAGAGATATCAATCCAGTTATCAGAAGAAAAAAATTCTGAAATATACACAAAGAAAAGAAGCCCCCAGTTACTAAAGCTTCAGTTTTTGTATATGTTTGAATATATTTTGATTAGTTAATTTTCAGTTTCTTTTGTTTGAAAAACATTTATTTCAATTTATTTTCAACATGTTAGTAAACGTAATAAGATCAGACCATAAATTAGTTACCAAGTGAGCCCTTCATTAATTCCTGAAGAAATTTGGATCCACAGGAGGGATATTTTCCATATTACCCAAATAAGACCTTGGTTGGGATTTGCTAGGCCAGTGGCCTCATGAAACTGATTACTGTCCTAATTCTGTGTTGGCTGTTAGTTTATTCACTAAAACTGCATAAAAAAGCATTTACCCACTTGGGGATCTCAGCAGCTCCCATGGATTTAATTATCATCTCTGTGCTGATGATTCTCAAATCTACCTTTCCTGCCTCAGTCTCTCTGCTGCCTTCTGATCTCACATCTTCTGCTTTTCAGATATGTCAATCTTGCTGTCCCGTAGACTTGATATGTCCAAAAATTATGCCCACTCATCTTTCCCCCTAAACCTTTTTCCCTTTCCTAGTTCTGTAGAGGAATTACATCCTACCAGGTTTTTGGGCTCCATCCTTCTAGGTTTTTGGGCTCACAACCCAGGAGTCATGTTGGATTCCTCACTCCTCTCAACCCCCACTCTCCATAAACAGGCTGTTGCCAAAGCTTATTTGAGGTCACCTTTGCATCCTCCTCTGACATTGTAGGCCTGAATCATTTCACGTCTGCACTGTTGTAATAGCCTGCTGGAGGGTCTGCCTGCCTTAAGTCTTTCCTTTCTCCTTTCATTTAGCCACTTAAATGATTTTTCTAAAATGCAAATCTCATCATGACTCTCTCCTCCCTCCCACTCCCCCCCCCCTTCAATAAACTCCTTAAAGTTTTCCTACTGCTTCTAGGACCAAATACAAAATGCTTTGACATACAAATTCCTCTCTAACCTAGTCCTCTTCTACCTTTCCAGACTTTTACATCTTAGTTCCTATCATTTGTTCTCTTCAATTCAAGGACACTGGCCTCTAGGTTCTTCCACAACCAGGACACTCCACTTCTAGGCTCTAAGTATTCCCTTAGTCTGACCCCACATCTGAAATACTCTCCCTTTTCTGCTCTGACTACTGGCCTCTCTGGCTACCTTTAAATCCCAACAAATATCCCATATTTTATAGTAAGCTTTCCCCAATCTCTCCTAATCTTAGTGCCTTCCCTCTCTTAATTATTTTCTGTTTATTCTATATATAGCTTGTTTTGCATATATTTGTTTGCATGTTTTCTCTCCTATTAGATTGTAAGTTCTGTGAGATCAAGGACTGTTTTGCCTTTTTTTTTTTTTTTTTTTTTTTTTTTGTATCTCTAGGGTTTAGCACAGTTCCTGGCACATAGTAGGCATTTAACAAATTTTTTTTGATTGATTGAAAAGGGGGAGGACAGATATAGAAGTGGCTGCATCACAACTAGAAGAAGACCTGGACACATATGGCCTTGTGGATTGGGTTTAAATTCAGGGTTGAACCAATTAGTAATCTCACCACAGTTCAGAGTGGTAAAGGACTTGAGCTCATATCTTAATATCCAAAAATAGGAGGGGGAAAAAGAAAACTTTTAAAAACCAAATTACATGTCTGACATTGTGCCTAGGCTTTGAAAAATACAAAGAAGTAGGATAAGGCACTTTTCTGTTATTAAATTGTAGGGTGCATGCTAATTATACTTCAAAAAATAAGGGTTCATGTGACCTGAAGTAAGTTGAAAGGATTGCTATAGATGCAAAAGATAAGGTAAAATGTAGGTAGAATATTGGATAGAGGAGCAGTTCATCTGGAAAGTTGACTTACTTGTACTTTCTTAGCTACAAAGGAGAAAATTATACCCTAAAAGCCAGATAGAATTAAAGTTTCTTTTGATTCCCACCTTCCTACCTTCTACAACATTGTAGCATATATTTAACTGACACCCTAAGGCTTTCCAATATATCCTTTTTCAAAAGAACTCCTTTCCTTAAGAAAAAAAAAAACAAAATCCTCAAATGTATATAGCACAATGAAGTTTTTAAAAACAGATGTTTTTTTGTTTTTACATAGTATTCATTTCAAGAAATAATTCTCTCTTCTCTCCACATCCCTCCTTTGTAACAGAAAACAAAAATAGAAGGGAGACATATTCATAAATGAAGGTGATGTAAAAATGAAGACATTGATTTTTAAGAAAGACAGTTAAGTAACAATAGCATTTTGCCCTTTTAATCGCCTATCATTTTACTGTTGAGGAAGGAGATCTATTTTCTTATCTGTTTGAGATTATTATTGGGTTTTCATTAACTAAAGCTTCCTTTTAAAGATCTTTTCACTTACATTGTGTTTTTTTTTATTGTTCTTCTTGAGCCATTTTATATCTATCCATGTTTAGTTATTTCCTAGTTGTCATTCCTTATGGCACAGTAATATTTCATTTTCTTTTAGGTATTCCCTAGTTAAGGTTCACTTGTTTTATTTCATTGTCTTAGCTACCATGAATATTTTAGTGTACCTGAGTTTATTTGGGTTCCATGTAGAATGGTGGTATTTGATTCACAGGGAAAGAACAGTATAGTCACTTTCTCATATATTTCTCCATTTGATCAAGGCATCTGGACCACATTCCTGCAAAATGAGCAATGTATTCATGCAATATTTTGACATTCATAAAGCCTTCTCCTCGTGACAACCCTAAGAGGTAGAAAGTACAATATTATTATTTCTTTTACACAGAAGAAAACTAAGTGGTAGAGAGGTTTTGTGATATGTCTATGACTGCCCAAAAGTCAATTCAAATCCAAGTCTCTCCTCAGGTTCAACAAAATAGCTTGTATAATTTCACTTTCTTATTTTAATGTTACTTCTAAATTTATAATTTCGAACACATTAATTCTATTAGAATTTTAGTTTTCAACTGTAGGAATTTCCAATGAATCCTATAATTGTAGAAAAACAATATTCTTTTACATTGTTATATTTTTAGGATTTTTTGTATTTCTGAAAGATGAGAAATACACTTTCATATGTAAACATAGAAAAAGATTGTCATTATAGCTTTAAAAATATATGCATTTCATTCGATTACTTCTTGTATTTGTTGCCTTCTGAATTTCATTTTGGTGTCTTTCAAGTATTTTTAAACCTTTTATTAAATAAAAATACTATTTATAAAGCACTTGGCAAAGTACCAGAACCTCCTTCCATTTTTTGTTTTTTAGCACCATTGTTGCTACCTCCTTTTCCCCAATACTCTGCTTCCTCCTCCCCCAATTTTAAAAAAATCATCCTTTATATAAAAGTTAATCTAATCAAGGTCAACAAATCCACACATTGGCCAAATTCAAAAAATATTTATCTCTTTGTATTTCAAGTACATCATCTGACTGTCCAGAGGCAGAAAAGATGTTTCCTCATCAATCCTAAAGCATCATAATTAGTCATTGCATTGCCCAGAGTTCTTATAATTTTCAAAGTTTTGCTTCACAAATGTTACAGTCATTGTAGGAATTGTTCTTCTAGTTCTGCCCACTTCACCGTGCCTCAGTTCATACATGTATTAGGAGAGCTGTGAATTGGCCTAACACTTCTGGAAATAAATATGTGAGTTAATAAACTATGCACATTTTTTGACCTGGCAGTACTATTATTAAGTACTTTATTAGGCACATTATTCCTCACTTATATGCACTGATATCCAGTGATGTTGAAAGGATTCTCTGAAATTGGTCTTTGATAATTTATTAGGTTACAAATAATATTCCATTGTATGACTGAATGGGTGCAGTCTCAGTCAAACTGAGACTTGTTGAAGACCTTAGCTTAAAAAGGCTGAGATGTCCCTCTGCATCCAGGGCCACCTCCAGTAGTCCTGATCTTTATCTGGCTACTGGACCCTGATGGCTCTGTAGGGGAAGGTGAGGCACGTGACCTTGCCTAGCCTCCCTCACTTAAATCTAGTTCACTTGCATATCATGGCATGACCTCCCTCATGTTAAGGTCCTCTTCGAGAATGAAGGACAAACAACAGCAGGAAACCGCTAATTTAGTTTTCTGCTAAAACTAAAATAGCTGGTATGAATGTTAGGACATATGCATCCTTTCTCCATTCCTCTTGGCTTTCTGGATTGTTTTAATTTATATTTTTCTTGGGGTTTTTTTTTGGTGATTTGGAAATTTTTTCAATATAATTATTGATAGTTTGCTTTTCTATTGTTGAAACTGCCTATTTATATTCCCTTTATATCTTAGATATCGTATCTTTATCAGAGAATCTTGCTACAAAAATTTCCCAGTTAACCATTTCCCTTCTAATTTTACCTGCTTTGAAAGAGGATATATTTAATTCTAGGCTCTTGGGGACCAATTCCAGGGAGATGGAAAGACTCAATGAAGCAATAGGCATGTAGGAGAAAGCTAGTTCTAGAACATGTCCCTCATTTCCATCTTGCTTCCCTTGAGATTTTTTTAAAGATTTTCCCCTTAGGTGAGACTGGAGATTCTCTTGGTTGAGCTGAGATAGTTCATTCTTAGTAAGAGAGCTCATTTATTCTGTATATTTTCTTTTATATTCTTATCTGTATAACTTCTCTGATTTTTATTTTCTGTCTTCTTGGATAAATGGAGTTACTTGCTATTTACTATTTGTGATGGTCTTAGAAATCAAGGAATCAAGTCCGTGGATGTATGGTTAAAGTACCTTTTTTACACTTAAGAGATATTATATAAGATATCTTTTTAAAAAATCATTCCCCTAGAATCCAGCTTTTTAAACTGCAAGTTAAGACCCTATATGGGGATCTCATAACTGACTTTGGGGTCACATAACTTTGATTTATTATCACTAAATGTTTGATTTGTATAACTATGTACCTGGGGTCATATAAAAATATCTGGGGTGAAAAGGGGCCATGAGTAGAAAAAGTTTAAGTAGCCCTGCCCTAGACCAGCATGCTGATATTTAGTGGGGAAAAATAGTATTCTATTCTAGTATTGTATCCCTCCTTTAGGGGAAGCTTGGTGGAACAGTGGTTAAGTGCTAGACCCGGAGTTAGGAAGATTCATCTTCCTAAATTCAAATTCATTAGTAGCTATGTGACACTGGACAAGCCATTTATAACTGTTTCCATTCCTAGTCTATAAAATTAATTGGAGAAAGAAATGGCAAACTAATCTAGTAACTTTGTCAAGAAAAGCCCATTTGGAGTCATGAAAAGTTGGGTACAACTGAAAAATGACTGAATCACAATGACAAGCATCTCTCTCTGAAAGAGAACACATGGTCAGCCTATGAGCTTCTCCTTCTGTCCCAGGAAGAATCACAATTTCCCTTTTGAGGAGTGAGCAAGATTCCAGATATATCTAGCAATGCTTCCCTGTGAAATGAATGTAAGCACTGCATATAGACCCACATTTTATGAGCAGAGGTGCCTGCCAGGATATAGAAAGGACATCAGACTCTTCAATCAGTCAACATTCAAGAATTATTTTCTTTCTGCTACCAAATTTTTTGGTAGCAAGAATTATTTATTTTCTGTGGCTGTTCCAAAGCTACCAATTTTGCAAGTTATCTCTCCCAAGGGTATCTGATGTTGACATGAAGCTGCCTTAGAATAGTGGACATTTTTTCTCTCTTGTCCTTTCTTTCTTTCTTTCTTTCTTTTTTGATTGGAGGCAAAGACATTTAATTATTTTTTTAATTATTCCTTTTTATTTACAAGTTATTGGCATGGGTAATTTTACTTATAAACGTATTTCCATATTTATCATGCTTCACAAGAAAAATCAGATCAAAAGGGTGGAAAAGACCATGAGAAAAAAAACCCAAGTAGACAAACAACAAAAAAGTGAAAATACTATGCTTTGATCCAGGTTCAGTATTTATAATTTTCTCTCACTGGATGCAGATGGCACTTTTCATCCCAAGTCTATTGGAATTGTCTTGAATCACCACATTTATGAGAAAAGTCAAGTCCATCACAGTTAATCATCACATAATCTTGTTGTCGCTATTCTGTTCACTTCACTGAGCATCAGTTCATGTAAGTCTTTCTAAGGTTTTCCAAAATCAGCTTATCTATATTTTCTTATAGAACAATAATATTCCATAACAAACATATACCATAACTTATTCATCTATTCTCCAACTGATGGGCATCCGCTCAATTTCCAGTTCCTTGTCACTACAAAAAAAAAGCTGCTACAGATATTTTTGCACATGTGGGTCTTTTTCCCTTTTGTATGATCTCTTTGAGATATAGATCCATTAGATCTGCTAGATCAAAGAGCATGCACAGTTTGATAGTCCTTTGGGCATAGTTCCAAAATTACTCTCCAGAATGGTTGGATCACTTGAATATATTTTTTAACGTTTCGTGTGATGAAATGTCATAAAGAGCTTCTGCTGCATACCAAAGAATAATGGCTGTTATGAGAAAAAGGTCTTGTGTGATCAAGTTATGAGCTGAACTGGTCTTTTTTTCATGGAGCACCATTTTCTTGAAAATGAACAAAGTGAACCTGTCACTTCAAGTAACAAATAACTTTTTTTTTTTGCTATTTTGGTAGTATTTTATTTTTCCATTTACATGTAAAGATAGTTTTCAACATTCTTTTTGTAAGATTTAGAGATCTAACACTCCCCCCGCCCCAGAACAGCAAGTAATCTGATATAGGTTATACATATACAATCATTTTAAACATATTTCCATATTAGTTATGTTGCGAAAGAAAAATCAGAATAAAAGGAAAAAACCAAGGGGAAAAAAAAGCAAACCAAAAAAAAAAAAAAAAAAGATGAAAATAGCATGTTTCCATCTGCAACCAATCTCCATTGTTCTCTCTCTGGATGTATATGGCATTTTCAATTCTGAGTCTACTGAGATTGTCTTAGATCGCTGTACTACTAGAATAGTCTATCTAGACTAGAGAAGTCTATCACAATTGATCATCATATAATCTTGCTGTTATTATGTTACAATGTTCTGGTTCTGCTCACTTCATTCAGCTTGAGTTCATGTTAAGTCTTTCAGGCTTTTCTGAAATCATCCTGCTCATCATTTCTTATAGAACAAAAATATTCCATAACATTCATATACCATAACTTATTAAGCCATTCCTCAACTGACGGGCATCCATTCAGTTTCTAGTTTCTTACCACTACAAAGAGAGTGCCACAAACATTTTTGCACACATGGGTCTCTTTCCCTCCTTTATGATCTCTTTAGGATACAGGCCCAGTAGAGACACTGCTGGATCAAAGGGTATACACAGTTTTATAGCCCTTTGGGCATGAACTTTGCAAATCTTAAAAGTGCTATATATAATTGTTGGTTATTATTATGATGATGATTAAGGTAACAGCACTGGAGCTGGGCAACTAAGTGGCACAGTGGATAAGACACTGGGCTTGGAATCGATTACAAGACTCATATTCTTAAGTTCAAATCTGGCCTCAGAAATTAATTGATTGAACATGGACAAGTCACATGTTTGTTTTCTCACCTATAAAATGACCTGAAGAAGGAAATGACAAACCACACCAGTATCTCTGCCAAGAAGATCTCAAATAGGGTCATGGAGAGTCGGCCACAATTGAGACAACTAAACATCAAGAACAACAAAAGCAACACTGGGAATTAGGAGTTGGAAGTCTGTTCCAGTATTTACTTCTGGTTTATTGGATGCCTGTGTATGATTCTTATAGAAAAGCTCCCACCCAGTATAAAAGACCCGAGTACACTGTGGGGGATATCTCTGTTTTCCTGATTATTGCCCCTGCCCAGATAATTTTTGAGCATCAATATTTGACACTATCTAGCTTTCTAAGTGTGTAGTCACCAAATGCAACCCTGCAAGTTCACAAAGAAATGTATTTAGAAGTGAAGGAAAGCACATATGAATAATATCAGTCTCTCCAAAAAAAAAAAAAAAAAAAAAAAAAAAAAAAAAAAAAGAAGAAGAAGAACATTTTGTATCAGAAAGCTACCCATCCATACAGGGGCCTCTACAGTCTCAGTCACAGTGGAATAAAGAAGGACATCTCCATGAGGAGGTGTCCAGGAGGCCTTCATACTAGTGTTCTTCTCCACAGCAGTCATTGAGTCTTTTTTTTTTTTTTAGCCACTATTTTTCTTTTTTTTTTTTATTTAATAGCCTTTTATTTACAGGCTATATGCATGGGTAACTTTACAGCATTAACAATTGCCAAACCTCTTGTTCCAATTTTTCCCCTCTTACCCTCCACCCCCTCCCCCAGATGGCAGGATGACCAATAGATGTTAAATATATTAAAATATAAATTAGATACACAATAAGTATACATGACCAAACTGTTATTTTGCTGTACAAAAAGAAAGTCATTGAGTCTTAATAGCATTGTTTCTTCTGTAGCTCATGCTTCCAGTAGCTCTTGTAGATTTTACTGGTTACTGTTGACTGTACCAGTCCCATTCATCTTTCTATGTCTCTCTATATACCTTGACTCCTGCTCTCCCCAGGTCCCAGAATATGACATCAGGTACCCCACCTTGTTGCAGCCTTTTCAATGTTCTGCCTTAATTCAATACTACCTACTGTAGTTTTCCTCTACTCTCAGAAGATGGAATCATTTACTTTCCTGGAAAACTTTTAACTATTTCCAGACTTCCTATGTTGTACCTCAAAAACAAGTCTTTTTGACTTGTAGCTAGAGCTAGAAAAAGAATTTCTTTCAATACTTAACAAGTGGGTATGTTTATTTATTACCAATTTGACTCATGGTGAGTTGAGGCAAAATTTGACCTCTTCTCTACTCCAGTGCTCAGATTTTAAACCTCCCACTCAGTTACATCCCATGGATTAATGACTTGGATAAAAGCATGTTTATCAAATATGCAAATCATATAAAGTAATATTCCTGACACAGTTAATCTTGAAAGTAGGCTGAATAGGTTGATTATGTGACTGCATAAGTAATTTTAAATCATTAAGTATTATGATTAGTTGATGGAGTAAAATGAGAAAAGGAAGTGGAGACATGCTCACTCATTATTAGTCCTGTTCTTCATGTCTGGCTAGACTCTGAGAAACTTCCTTAAACAGGTGGTCATGAACATATATGAGAAACAAGGATTCTAAAATTTATTCATGACCCAAATGTCTGAATTAATTCTTCTGAGCCAGCCTTTAGACTTTAAAGCATGCTATAGGGGAAGCAAACAAGATAACATGGAGGGCTCTTTATTTAGTTTTTCTTTCTTTGGTGTGCCTTATGTAGATGATATTGGCCAGCATAAGTTTGCTTTGGGCTAGAATTGGTCCTAACACAGAGGTTCAGGCATTTCATATTGTTATACATGAGATTGCTGTCCCCAAAAGGCTGAAAATGGTCTGGTGTCGTGTGTATGTTCAGTGTATTTGTACGTAGATAGCTCAAAATAGATTTTCTTGATTTCCTCTTCTTCCTCCAGTGAACTCAATGCAGAATCCTGATAGCTATATCCAGAATTCAAGTTATTTTTGAGGTGAGCAGCTAAACAAATCTATAGCTAACGATCTCCTATTAAAGGTTTCCCTTAGATAAACTCATATGACATGAGTTCAATACAAAAACATTTAATGAAACAAGACAGAAATGTCATAACAATTAAATCAAGCAGCAAAATTTTATGGCACCCATAATTTAGTCACTTCATCCCACCTCCAAGGGGAATGTGAGTCAATTTCCTATTACAATCACCCATTCTTTTTAATAATAATTATCTACTAGTATTGTTTCATTGTCACAAGTTACAGAACACTAGAGTCTTCAAAGAATTAAATGTCTTAAAAATCAATGAAAAAAATTGAACAATTCTACAAAGATGTTGATACTTTAGCAGTTTCTGGGGTGTTATGCAAATACAAAAGAAGAATAATATAGCTGGTCCTTGTCCTTAAAGACATTAGTCTAGATGACAAATACAATAGAAAGCAATTAAGTGCCCAGGTTCAAGACACTGTATTAGATACAGAGAGTAAATAAATATATATATGTATCTTTATGTATGTGTATGTGCTTGTATATTTTAAAAATATATAATCTCAGTTGTCAAAGATTTTATAATCTAGTTGTTAATAAGTAACACAAGACAGACATAGATGAATGAGTTAGATAATGATATAAGCTATTAATGCTTCTTTTGTTATTTTGTTGGATGAAATACACCATTTTGAACTAATGTTAATTGATTGGCCTATTAAACATCATTTTGAACTGGTGATGACCAACAAAGTCCTGAAATCTGGAGTATTTATCTGGGGGCCCACATGTGAGAGAAGTTTAGGTGCTCCAAGAATTTCAATGTAAAGTACATATTTATCTCATTTCTTTCTTTTTTAAATAATATTTTATTTTTCCCCAATTGTATATAAAATACTTTAAAACATTTTTATCATTTGAATTTCAAATTTTTTCCTTTCTTTCTTCCCCTAGTCTTTCCCTGAAGTTACAAGCAATTTGATATATATATATAGAGAGAGAGAAATGTGTGTGTGTATATATATATATATATGTATATATATATATATATATGTGCAATCATACAAAACATATTTCCATATTAGTCAGGTTGTGAAGGAAAACACAGATCCCCAAAAAAACCCTATGAAAAAAATAAAGTAAAAAATAGTATGCTTCAATCTGCATCGAGAATCCATCAGTTCTTTCTCCAGACATGGGTAGCATTTTTCATCAGAAGTCCTTCAGAACTGGAAACTGAATGGATGTCCATCAGTTGGAGAATGGCTGAATAAATTGTGGTATATGAAAATTATGGAATATTACTGTTCTGTAAGAAATGACCAACAGGATGATTTCAGAAAGGCCTGGAGAGACTTACACGAACTGATGCTGAGTGAAATGAGCAGGACCAGGAGATCATTATATACTTCAACAACAATACTAGATGATGACCAGTTCTGATGGACCAGGCCATCCTCAGCAACGAGATCAACCAAATCATTTCTAAGGGAGCAGTAATGAACTGAACTAGCTATGCCCAGAAAAATAACTCTGGGAGATGACTAAAAACCATTACATTAAATTCCCAATCCCTATATTTATGTACACATGCATTTTTGATTTCCTTCACAAGCTAATTGTACAATAATTCAGAGCCTGATTCTTTTTGTACAGCAAAATAATGTTTTGGTCATGTATACTTATTGTGTATCTAAGTTATATTTTAATATATTTAACATCTACTGGTCATCCTGCCATCTAGGGGAGGGGGTGGGGGGGGTAAGAGGTGAAAAATTGGAACAAGAGGTTTGGCAATTGTTAATGCTGTAAAGTTACCCATGTATATATCCTGTAAATAAAAGGCTATTAAATAAAAAAAAAAAAAGAAGTCCTTCAGAATTATCTTGAATCATTGTATTCATCAAAGGAGATAAATCATGTAGTTGATCCTTGTACAATATTGCTGTTACTATGTACAATGTTCTGTTGGTTCTTCTCATTTCATTTTGCTTCAGTTTAGGTAAGCCTTCCCAGATTTTTCTGATGCCATCTCATTCATCATTTCTTATAGCTTAATAGCATTTAATCACAATTACATACCACAAGTTTTTTTTAGCCATTCCCCAATTGATAAATCTACTTTCAATTTCCAGTTCTTTGCCACCACAAAAGAGCTGCTATAAATATTTTTGTACATATAGATCCCCTTTTTTCTTTTGATCTTTTTGGGATACAGACCTAGTTGTATATTTCCAGGTCAAAGGGTATACAAACTTTGATAGCCCTTTGAGCATAGTCCCAAATTGCTTTCTAGAACAAATATGACTAATCTGGAAAGATACTCTCTCCTACATAAATGAATTTAAATCTTTTTCAGAATGTTTTAGCAACTATATCCTCCAGGCCTTCTGGATCATTCTCAAAGAACCCTATCTTCTTGCATTGTAAAATGTCATCTTGGCATGGGGCCCAGGCTAGCATCTTAATGGTGCTGTTGTGCCAAAACACTAAAATATGAGGTGAGAGTTGAATTCTCTAATAAGCTCATTTGAGTCTTGACTTGAGTTAAATCTATTTATGCCAGTATACTGTTTCATATAATGCATATGCCGTACATAATGAATGCAGTCCTGTTTTATTATTGCTGCTTCAGAATTTGCTGGGTAGGCAATTCTTACGCTTTTCACTTCCTGGAAAGTCTCTTGTGTAGATTTTGGATGCCAGGCTTTAATATGGCTTGCAATTTTATTAATTTTGGATGTTTTGTGTGTGTGTGTTTGTGTGTTTATATATAATTTTATTTTAACTAGAAGCTCAAAAGATCTTTTTGGAATTAATTGTGGTCATATTCTATTTTTTGTAAGCATATTTCTCTATACATTTAAATATGTTTAAAATCTCATTTCTCTCAAAAAGTTTTAAAATGTATTCCCTTCCTTTGGCTTATAATAACTATAAAGAAAACCTAGTTGGTATAATAATTAAAGCCCTAAATCTGGAGTCAGGAAGATCTGAATTGGAATACACCCTCAGTTAATTAACTAGTTATTTGATCTTGGGCAAGTCACATAACCTTTTTTTGTCTTAGTTTTTTCTTTTGAAAAATGGAGATAATAACACCTACCCTATATGGTTGTTGTGAAAATCAAATCACATAAAATTTATTTTATTTTCTTATTGTAGGTTATGTTTTATTTAAACATAAAACTATCTTCATATATGCCTACCTCCATGGTTTGCTTTTAAGTAAAATTTTTTTCAAATAATAGCTTTTTATTTTCTTTTTTCCCAAGTTTATTTTATTTAAAGAAACAGAATAAGAAAAAAGAAAAAACAGAAAAGGAATACGAAACAAAAGAGAACATTGTCATGTGCCCAGCAAACATCAGGGAGGATTCAAAATATATAACAACACATATCAGTTCAAGAAAGTATATATATTAGTAGAAGAAATTATATTCATGAGTATCCACATCTTTTGTAAATTGTTCTTGTGTTCTCTGCTATGTGCCTTTTTACTTTATTCTTTTTCCCCCCTTTCATCCTCCCCACCAACAAGTAAGTTATAGTTAAGAAAGGATATAATTAATACATGTATTTACACGTGTGTATACACACACACATACATATACATATACACATACCCCCTACACACATATATCTTTCCTATCCCTGCTGACTCTTTGCTTTAATTCTAACTTATCTTGCTATTACTTAACCTCCCTAACCCATGGATCCCTCCCTTGTTTTCTTCTCTCACCCTTTGCTTCCCTGTCCGCCCATCCCTTCCCCCTTACTTTTTTATAGGAGGGTGCTATACAGTTTATATATAATATTGCCTATTTAATCCATGCCCAATGTGAGTAGGTTTTCAGAACTATAAGTCCTCTAATTCTCAGTTGTTATGTACAATGTTTTCTTGATTCAACTCACTTCACTTAGTATCAGTTCATGTAAATCTCTCCAAGTTTGTTTCCTCTGAACGTCATTTGTATGATATAATAATTGTTTTTACCTTAATTCTGCCCCAGTTTTTCTTTTCAGCTGTCATATTGTTGATGTCAATCTTAAACATATGCTATAAATTTCCCATGTAAAAAAAACAAACACTTATCCATGTTGAGTTCCTTGAAATTGATCTTTGATATTGGTTCTTATATGTTAAATTAAGTTTTGGTTTGGTTAATAGAAAGTCCTGAAAATCTGCAAGTTCGTTGACTGTCCATTTTTTCGTGTTCAATATTATGGACAATTTTGTTGGATATGATATTTCTGGCCACAGGTCTAAGTCTTTTGATTGTTGGTAGATATGATTCCAGGATCTGTGGTCTTTTCTTGTGGCTGATGATAAGTCCTGTATAATTTTAATTGTAGCTTCACCATATTTGAATTGTTTTTTTTTCTTGTTTTTTGCAAAATGTTATCTTTGATCTCAGGGTTTTGAAATTTGGTAATAATGTTCCTATGTGTTTTCATTGAGGTGATGATTAGTGGAGTTTTTCAGTTTCTACTTTCCCCTCATGTTCTATCTCTCCAGGACAATTTTCTTGGATTGTTTCTTGCGTTATTTTGTTAGGGTCCTTTTTTTGATCACAATTTTCAGGCAGTCTAATTATTGTTATATTTTCTCTTCTTGATCTGTTTTCCAAATCTATCATTTTTCTTATGTTTCACATTCTGTTCTATTTTTTCATTCTTTATAATGTTTTATTTCTTGGTGTCTCATAGCTTCACTGACTTCCCCTTGCCCAATTCTAATTTTCAAAGAGTTATTTTTGTCTTTAAGACTCTATCTCCTTTTCTAGTTGATTAACTTTTTTTTCATAATTTTCTTGTTTTTCTTAGATAGTTTGGTTTTATTCTGTTTTGTTTTGTTTTAGTTTTTCCTCAGTGTCTCTTATTTGATTTTTAAATCCTTTTTTGATTTATTTTATAAATTCTCTCTGGGCAGGGAGCCATTTCACATTATACTTTGGGATAAAAACTTTTTTTTACTTCAGTGCCCTCTGAAGATGAACCCCAGTCTTCCCCGTTCTCATAGTATGCTTCTATGGTGGGATTCTTCTTTTTTGGTTCATTTTCTTTTAAATAAGAGGTAAGAACTTCTAATCCTGGAATGGGGTGGATGGTGTCTCTGGCTTCCCTTCAGCTCTTCCCTCTGACCAGGAACTCCAAACCAAGAGCTCCACCCTCCAACAAGTACTCACAGTCAGCAGCATCCCTGCCTCCCTGCTTCTGAACTCATGGATATGTTGGTTCCTGCTTACCCAGGACTGTGTCTCTGTAGTACAGCTGGACCTGGCATTTCCAATCAGCCAAGGTTCACTCAGTCTTCCAGGATTCAGACCAGGATTCCATAATAGCTTTTTTATTTTCAGAATACATGCAAAGATAGTTTTCAACAATCACCTTTGCAAAACCTTGTGTTCAAAATTTTTCTCCCTCCTTTCCCCTCTCTCCCAGACAGCAATATAAATATGTGCAATTCTTCTAAACACATTTCTATTTTTGTCATGTTGCATAAGAAAAAACAGATCAAAAAGGAAAAAATGAGAATGAAAAAAAGCAAACAAACAATAAAAAGATGAAAATACTATGTTGTGATGCACACTCAGTCCCCACAGTTCTCCCTCTGGGTGTAAATGGTTCTCTTCATCACAAGATCACTGGAACTGTTCTGAATCACCTCATTGCTGAAAAGAGCCATGTCCATCACAGTTGCTATGTACAGTGTTTTCTTGGTTCAACTCACTTCACTTAATATCAGTTCATGTAAATCCAGGTTTTTCTGAAATCACCTTGCATATCATTTCTTATAGAATAATATTCCATAACATTCATGTATTATAACTTATTCAGCCAACTGATGGGCATCTACTCAATTTCCAGTTCCTTGCCACTACAAAAAGGGCTGCCACAAACATTTTTGCATCTGTAGGACATTTTTTCCCTCTTTTATAATTTCTTTGGGATATAGATCCAGTAGAGAGACTGCTGGATCAAAGGGTCATAGTTCTAAATTGCTCTCCAGAATGTTGGATCAGTTCACAACTCCTACCAATAATATATTAAGAGTCCTGGTTTTCCTACATTCCCTCCAACATCTATCATTATTTTTTCCTGTCAACCAAATATTTATAAAGCATTTTATAACCCTTAAGGTGCTATATAAGTACTAGCTATAACTGTACCACTTCTGTCATATTTCCCCCTGATTTAAAATAGAATTTAAGACTTAAGAGGGAGCCTAAATTCCCTTATAAGAGTAGCTACTGGGGATTCAAGAGTTGTATACATCTTTAATTTTAGGACTCAAGTCAAAGCCTTAAAATCATAGTGGTTGGATATTTACAAGTTTTTTTTAGCTGATATCATAAAAGAATTACCACTTCTAATGAGAAAATGAGAGTTCAGTTTCATAAGGAGTCATAATAAAAAGTAAGCTGTACATTTTTAAACAAATTGTCTAAAACAAATTGTAAAATCCCATATTTGGAAAGCGGATAAAATCAGGAAGATCTGAATTCTAATTCTGTTTCATTATAATTACTAAGTATGTGATCCTTCCTGTGCAAGTTACCCGTTTTCAGCCTCAATTCCCTAATCTGGATATTAGAGGCAATAATAGCACTTCCAGGATTATTGTGTGGATCAAATGAGATAACATTACGCATAGCTCCTTACAAACCTTAAAGTGCCATAAAAATGCTTCCTACTTTTGTTGTTGTTATTAACCAACAAAATATTCTGGAATATCATGAAATAAAAGATAAAAGTGGATTAGCTGATTCAAAAGGACAAAATTATCAACTCGCTCTAACTGAAATTTACATTTCTAAAATGAGGGAAGAATTGAAGAGACCAAGTTCAGAAAGAAACTTTTAATTAGTGTTTGATTGTTGCCATTTCCTAAATGAAAAGTTCTCATATGGAATGCATCTGTACTTCTCAGTTTCATAAGAATCTCTGTTATTTTCAGTTTGGAATCTGAAAAAGTAAAAATGAAAGGTGTAAGACAGGAACACTGGAAATATGTTTTAAGCTCTTCCATGTTGAAAATTCCTCCCCAGTAATTCCATGACTTCACTTTCCTTTCATTAATACTTCATATTTGTCTTTTCTTTCACTTTTAAAATAAGTGATTTATACCTACTACCTGTTTCTTCACCACTCATTCCTTCCTTCCCTTCTTTCAATCTGACTTCAACTCTCTATTTTTTAACCAATATCAAATTGTTTTGAGAATTTCTGGTTTTGAGAATTCCTGTTTAAAACCTGATATTGATAAATTCCCTTTGTTCTCATTTTTATTAATTATCTTCCTTGATATTCTTGACTTTTAATGCATCCATATGCATTGTTTGCTATGTTGTCTAGTTCTATTAAGTAATTCATTGATAGTTTGATTGGTATGGAAGTAAATAAGTAAAATAAAGTCATTCTTATTAATTGGCTTAGCCTACCTATGAACATTTAATATTTCTCCAATTTTTGAGATGTCTCTTTTCTTTTGTAAATATAATTACATTATATTTATATAGTTCTTGATTGTATTTTAGTAGGTAAACTCCAAAGCTTTTTACACATTTAATTGTTATTTTAAATAGAATCACTTTATTTCTTTCTGTTGGGTTGTATTGTTATTATACAGAAGAGTTGATGATTTATACAGATTTCTTTTATCTGTTGCTACTTTGCTAAAGCTAATAATTGTTATTATTAGTTAATTGGTTATCTAGGTCTCTTTAAGCACACCATCATCATCTGCAAAAATGACAATAATGTTTCTTCTTCATCCATGCTTATTCATTCTATTTCTTTTTCTTGTCTAAATGTTATAAACAGAATTTCTAGTGCCATGTCAAATGTAAATGGTGACTAATCAAACTCCCAAGAAACTATTTTACTGACCTAGAAAAAATAACAACAAAATCCATCTGGAAGAACAAAAAGTCAAGAAAAGCAAATGAAGGTGGCCTAGCTATACCAGATCTAAAACTATATTACAAAGCAACAGTCATCAAAACCATTTGATATTGGCTAAGAAATAGAGTAGTTGATCAGTGGAATAGGTTAGGTTCACAGGACAAAATAGTAAATGACTATAGCAATCTAGTGTTTGACAAACCCAAAGACCCCAGCTTTTGGGATGAGACTTCACTATTTGACAAAAATTGCTGGGAAAATTGGAAACTAGTATGGTAGAAATTAGGCATTGATTAACACCTACCACCATATACCAAGATAAGGTTAAATGGGTTCATGATCAAGACATAAAAAATGATATTATAAACAAATTAGAAGAACATAGGATAGTTTACCTCTCAGATCTGTGGAGGAGGAAGGAATTTGTGACCAAAGAAGAACTAGAGATCATTATTGATCAAAAAATAGAAAATTTTGATTATATTAAGTTAAAAAGTTTTCGTACAAACAAAACTAATGCAGACAAGATTAGAAGGGAAGCAATAAACTGTGAAAACATTTTTACAATCAAAGATTCTGATAAAGGCCTCATTTCTAAAATATATAGAGAATTGACTCAAATTTATAAGAACTCAAGTCATTCTTCAGTTGATAAATGGTCAAAGGATATGAACAGACAAATTTCAGGTGAAGAAATTGAAACTATTTGTAGCCATATCATTATTGATCACAGAAACGCAAATTAAGAACTCTGAAGTATCCCTACATACCTCTCAGATTGGCTAAGATGACAGGAAAAGATAATGACAAATGTTGAAGGGGATGTGGGAAAACTGGGACACTGATACATTTTTGGTGGAGTTGTGAACAGATCCAACCATTCTGGAGAACAATTTGGAACTATGCTCAACAAGTTATCAAACTATGCATATCCATTGATCCAGCAGTGTTTCTTCTGGGCTTATATCCCAAAGAGATCTTAAAGGAGGAAAAGGGACCCACATGTGCAAAAATGTTTGTGGCAGCCCTGTTTGTAGTGCCTAGAAACTGGAAAATGAATGGATGCCCATCAATTCGGGAATGTTGGGTAAATTGTGGTATATGAATGTTATGGAATATTATTGTTTTATAAGAAATGACCAGCAAGATGATTTCAGAGAGGCCTGGAGAGACTTACATGAACTGATGCTAAGTGAAATGAGCAGAACCAGGAGATCATTATACATAGCAACAACAAGACTATATGATGGTCAATTCTGATGGACGTGGATCTCTTCAACAATGAGATGATTCAGGCCAGTTCAAATTGTTCAGTGATGAAGAGAGCCATCTACACCCAGAGAGTGGGAACTGAGTGTGGACTATAACATAGCATTTTCACTCTTTCTGTTGTTGTTTGCTTGCATTTTGTTTTTTTTTCTCAGTTTTTAATTTAATTTAATTTTATAACTGTATAAATATGTATACATATATTGGATTTAACATATATTTTAACATATTTAATATGTTTTGGACTACCTGCCATCTGGTGGGATGGGAGGAAGGAGGGAAAATTTGGAACAGAAGGTTTTGTATGGATCAATGTTGAAAAATTACTCATGCATATGTTTTGTAAATAAAAAGCTTTAACAAAATTTTTTAAAAATGTAAGTGATGACAATGGACATCTTTGTTTTTACCTCTGATCTTATGGGAAAAGATTCTAGTTTATTCCTATTATATATTATACTGGCTCTTGCTTTTAAATATCATTAATTGCTATATTTTCTAATACCTTTCCTTCTTGAAGTCATTTCTAGTGCCCTGCCTTCCAGAAGTCATTGCTAGAATGCTTTTCTCTGGTTCTCAGAGATATGTGTAATTTCTTCAACCAGCACCAATACATTATATTTCATCCAGTGGCTAAAAATTATTTACTTATGACTGATTGGTCAGCTGTTAGAACATAGAGATATATCTTGCTAGTTACATTCATTGGGGCAGGGGTGTGAGACACCCTTCATGCACTGTCACTGAGCTGCTCACAATTGGCTCTCTGTGCCATTGTAATGTGTTGGAATGACCTTTTCATTGAAGTGCTGTTCTCTATTGCCTTCAATTCAACTCCAGAACTATCTAAATGACCTTAACATAGCTATCATGTCCAGCCCCAAGTCCTCACTTCTCTGAGTTAAGCATGGTTTCTTCCACCAATTCTCATATATCATGAATTCGAGGCCTTTAATCATTCTGATTGCCCTCCCCTGTATGTTCTTTAGCTAATCTACGTCGATCTGGTTGGCGAGAATTGAGCATGATTTTTCAGATGAAGTCTGCTAATAGCAAAGTACAGTAAGATTATCACTCTCTGGATTCTATGCCCCTCCTGATGCAGCCCAAGATTATATTACTTTTCTTTTGGCTGCTACATAACACTAATGATTCTTTTGTGAACAACTGCTTCCCTCATCTTCTATTTGTGGCATTGATTGTTTTTTTTTGTACCTAAATGAAAGTCTTTACATTTATCTCTATAGAATCTTACTAGATTCAGCCAAATTGCCTTTTAGATCCTAATGGTCATCCACTGAATCTGCTTTCTATCCCAATTTTGTGCCATCTGCAAATCTGATAAGCATGTCTTTAGCCAAATCATTAATAAATATTAAATAGCACAGATCAAACACAGATTCCCCATGATATTGCATTACAGAAAACTCCTAAAACATTGGAGTTGAACCACAAACATTTACTTTTTGGGTCTAGTCATCCAGTCAGTTTTGAAGTCATCTGATTTTATTATTATCTACTTCATTTCTTTCCCTTTTCTCACAAGAATAGTATGAGTTTTTTTCTCAGAAGCTTTGTTAAAATCAAAGTAATTGATAACCAGAGTATTCTCCTGCTCTATTAATTCAGTAATCTTTTTCAAAAAGGAAATGATCTTTTATCATAATTGTATAAAATCATCCTCTAAATTACACTTTATAAATGAACTGTTAAATGTTTCAGGAAATGAATATAGGACTACATTCTACAATACAAACAAACATGGAGTTTATTTAATTGATATAATTATATTTCCTTTAAGCCTGATTATGCTTTTCTTTTCTAAGATTATTATTTCAGTAGTACCAACTAAACAAAAATAAATCTAATATAATGGCTAATCCTTGCTCTACCTTAAATACAAAAAGGATGGTTAAACTTCTTTTAATATATTAACAAATCTCTGATAAATCTGTAAAAGACAAGAAAATATATCCTTAATGGTTTGTTCATATACTAAAATAAGCCATTTGAGAGATAATTCTAAATGAAAAGATAGAATCAGAAATGAGATTTTTTTGGTAAAAGGCAGCTATGAACCTTATTAATTATAATTATATCAATTATAAAGGTCACCTATAAAGGTGAGATAGTGGGAAGAGTGTTAGACATGGAGGCAGAAAGAATTGAGTTCAAATCCAGTCTCAGATGCTTATTAGCTGTGTGACTCTGGGCTCACAGCCTCGGTCTGTCCCAGTTTCTTTATGTACAAAATGAAGTTAATAGTAGTTACTACATCCCAAAGATGTTATGAGGAACTAATCCGATGCAGGGGTCCTCAAACTATGGCCTGCGGGCCAGATGCTGCAGCTGGGGACGATTATCCCTTCATCCAGGGTTATGAAGTTTCTTTATTTAAAGGCCCACAAAACAAAGTTTTTGTTTTTACTATAGTCCGGCTCTCCAACAGTCTGAAGGACAGTGAACTGGCCCCTAAAAAGTTTGAGGACCTAATGAGATGATATTTGTAATGTCCTTTGCAAACCTCAAAGAGGCATAGATTGTTTGCTCTTTTGTTAGGGAATATACCTCATAGTAAATGTTTTTTTTTTCCTCAATATTATTTTTCCAATTGCATGTAAAGATAATTTTCTTTTTTTAGTATTTTATTTTTACAATACAGGCAAGGATAATTTTCAACACTCACGATCGCAAAACTTTGCTTTCCAATTTTTTCCCCATCTCTTCCCTCCTCTCCTATATAGCAAGTAATTCGATATAGGTCAAATGGGTACAATTTTAAAGATAGTATTCAGACTTACATGAACTGATGCTAAATGAGGTGACTAGAACCAAGAGAACACTGTACACAGCAATAACAAGATTATGTGATGATCATCTGTGAGGGACTTGGTTCTTTTCAACAAAGAGGTGATTCAGGTCAATTCCAATAGACTTGTGATGGAGCGAACCATTGCATCCAGAAAGATTATAAAGACTAAATATGGATCACAACATAGTATTTTCATCTTTTTTATTGTTTACTTGTTTTTTCTTTCTCATTTTTTCCCTTTTTATCTGATTTTTCTTGTGCAACATGATAAATGTGGAAATGTTTAGCAGAATTGCACATATTTAACCTATTGGATTACTTGCTGTCCAGGGGATGGAAGAGGTGGGAAGGGAGGGAGAAAAATTGGAAACACAAAGTTTTGCAAGGATGAATGTTGAAAACTATCTTTGTTTGTATTTGGAAAAATAAAAAGATATTATTATAAAAATGTAGTTTTCAACATTTATTTTTATAAGATTTTTAAGATACATTTTTCCCCCTCTTTTCTTCCTTTATCTGCCCTCTCCCCAAAACAGCAAGCATTCTGCAGGTTATATATGTATACAAATATTTCCATATTTGTAATGTTGTAAAAGAAAAATCAGACCAAATGGGAAAAACCATGAGAAAGAAAAAGCAAACCAAAAAACAAAGAAGATGAAAAAACTATGCATCAATCCACATTCACTCCAATAAAGTCCTCTCTCTGGATGTGGATGCCATTTTCCATTACAAGTCTTTTGGAATTCTGTTGGAATCTTTACAAACTGTTAAGCCATTAGAGTTGATAGAGACAATAATTATCTAATTTAGCATGGTTCAATATGATTGAAAGAGATATTTTGGGCCAGACTTGAAACAAGGTACTAAGTACAACTGATAGAAACGATGCTTGTGTTCACACCTTTAGAGAGCTCACAGAAGCAAGAAATATTTAAGTACTCATTGGAGTTCACATGTTTGGGAGATTTCAAGGTTTAGAAAGAGATATCTGAATTCATACCTCCCTTAATTCCTGCCTCCAGAAAGCGGAGTCAGCCTTTTACACTGAGTATAAATACAGCTCCAGTGAGCCACTCGAGAGAGTTACTTGGGAACATTGACGGGGGTTGGAGAGGAGCACTCTGGGAGGAAGCCCACAAACCCTCTCTCTGAGTCAAGAGAGATTCATTGCATCTTCCACCTTGGTGCTGGCTGGAGTCTGAAGGACAGACCTTTGGATTTGGAGACATTCGGAGGGAGCTCTTGGAACCAAGCAGAGAGATAGGCCTGAGCGTTTAACCGGGCTATACTGAAGGACACAATAAAAGATCTGAACTTTTATCAGCTGGCTGCAATTTTGGGTGATTATTTACTTGTAACTGAAAGTAAAGCTGCCTCCAGAAAACCTCCCCAAGAAACCCTCTCTCCCAGAGAGAACTCTTATTATTTTAGAGAAGAAAAACACCAACAGAATTGTTTTAGATCACCATATTTCTGAGAACTAAGCTGATCTTCACATGATCTTACTGTTACTGTGTACAGTGTTCTCTTGGTTCTGCTCACTTCCCTAAACATCAATTCTTGTCCGTCTTTCCAGGCTTTCCTGAAATCAGCCTGCTCATCATTTCTGATATAGTAAAAAATTTTAAACGTTAAACATTTATTTATTAAATATCTACTATTTGTTAAACCTTTTACTAGCACTGAGAATCCAAAAATAAAAATAAAACTGGCCCTTCCCACAAGGATCTCAGATTCTACTGTGGATCAGAATATGGAGTATGTATAATAAAATGTTCAGATATGCTTGGACTGATTTCTATTTAGATGAGTCTCAGACTGATTTCCTCATAGGCAAGGTAAAGTCTAAAACCTAATTGGAATCTTGGAATTTGTAACATAGATGGACAGCCTTCTTTCCCAGCCCTGAGAACAACTGGATTATCACACATTTAGAACCCAACTTGATATATTTTTCTTGAAACACTTCGATTACAATCTACACGATTCCTTCTCCTTTCTCTCCTATTTTTCCTCTTTCTCTTCCTCCTTCCACTCCTTCTTCCTTTTCTTCCTTCTCCTTTTCCTCTTCCTCCTTTTCCATTTCCTTCCTGATATGTTAGAGAATCAATTACTGCCTCCATTGCATTACTTGAACTACTGCTGGTGTTTCAACATTAAATGCTCTTTAAGGAATAGAACTTGAATCTTGTAGCTTCATTTTCTTGTTTCTTATATCATCTCTCCCAGTCTAGAAGGTAGGACATGAGACTTTGAACTAAAAAAAAGATCTAAGTTAAAATACTTCCTGAAATATTTATTAACTGTATGACCTGTACAAGTCATTTAAACTCTCAGTGCCTCATTTTCCTCATTTATAAAATGGAAATAAGAATACCACTTAACTCCCAGGACAGTTGTGAAGATAAAATAAAATAATATTTATAAAGCACTTCAAAAATTGTAAAACATTACATAAATGCTGGCTATTAATACTACAGGGTACATTCATTTCACAAATCTATTCCTCATTTTCCTCATCTATAAAATTAGGGGTTTTCATTCAATGGCTCCTAAGGACCTTCCTGACTAAATCTGAGATCTACTCTTGCTGTGTCATTCTTAGAAAATTGAGGGTGAGGATTGTTTTAGCGAAACAAGAGGCTGCTGTCATGATATTTGGTAGAATTCTCATACTTTCAACTATACTTCCACTTGATGTGACTTTGCTCCTAGATATTACATGGAACTTGTATTCTCTCCTTAGGTGTTGCTATGGCTTTGGAGTCACATAATCTTTGATTTTCAAATCTTATTATATATTTATTTTCAACAGCAATGGAAATGCCAAGTGGAACTCTATGTTTTCCAGAGATTTCAAGGGCATTGAAGTATTATCTTTTTTCTTTTTTTATTAGATTTTTATTTTCAAAACAAATGCATGGGTAAATTTTCAACATTAATCCTTGCAAAACCTTGTGTTCCAAAGTTTCCCCCTCTGTCCTCCATCCCCTTCCCTAAATGTCAAATAATACAATATATGTTAATTATGTTAAAATATAATTAAATCCAATATATGTATACATGCTGCACAAGAAAAATTAGATCAAAAAAAGGAAACAACGAGAGAAAACAAAATGCAAGCAAATAACAAAAAGGGTGAGAATACTAAGTTGTGATCCATACTCAGTTTCTACAATCCACTCTCTGGGTGCAGATGGCTCTCTTCATCCCAAGATCATCAGAACTGGTCTGAATCATCTCATTGTTAAAAAGAACCACGTCCATCAGAATTGATCATCACATAATCTTGCTTGTTGCTGTGTACAATGATCTCCTGGTTCTGCTCATTTCACTCAGCATCAGTTCATGTAAGTCTCTCTAGGCCTCTCTGAAATCATCCTGTTGGTAATTTCTTACAGAACATTAATATTCCATAATGTTCATATACCATAATTTATTCAGCCACTCTCCAATTGATAGGCATCTACTCAGTTTCCAGTTTTTTTCCACTATAAAAAGGGCTGCCACAAACATTTTTGCACATGTGGGGTCCCTTTTCCTCTTTTAAGATATCTCTGAGATATAAACCTAGTAGAAACACTGATGGATCAAAGGGTATACATAGTTTGATAGCTCTTTGGACCTTGTTCCAAATTGCTCTCCAGAGTGGTTGGATCAGTTCACAACTCTACCAACAATGTAATTTTAATTAATTAATTTATTTTATTTTTATTATTTTTTCCCAACATTTCCTCTAATATTTGTTATTATCTTTTCCTGTCATCTTAGATAATCTGAGAGGTGTATAGTGGTATCTCAGAGTTGTCTTAATTTGCATTTATCTGATCAGTAGTGATTCAGAGCACCTTTTCATATGATTAGAAATGGTTTCAATTTCTTCATCTGAAAATTATCTGTTCATATCCTTTGACCATTTATCGGTTGGAGAATGGCTTGAATTCTTATAAGTTTGAGTCAATTCTCTATGTATTTTACAAAATGAGGCCTTTATCATAACCCTTGAATGTAAAAATGTTTTCCCAGTTTATTGCTTCCCTTCTAATCTTGTCTGCATTAGTTTTGTTTATACAAAACCTTTTTAATTTAATATAATCAAAATTATCTATTTTGTATTTAATAATCTACTCCAGTTCTCCTTTGACCACAAATTCTTTACTTCTTCACAGATCTGAGAGGTAAACTATCCTTTGTTCTTCTAATTTGTTTACAATATCAATCTATGTCTAAATCATGAACCCATTTCGACTTTCTCTTGGTATATGGTGTTAGGTGTGGGTCAATGCCTAGTTTCTTTTTTTTTAATAGCTTTTTATTTACAAGATATATGCATGGGTAATTTTTCAGCATTGACAGTTGCAAATCCTTTTGTTCCAACTTTTCCCCTCTTTCCCCCTACCCCTTCCCCCAGATGGCAGGTTGACCAATACATGTTAAATATGTTAAAGTATAAGTTAAATACAATATATGTATACATGTCTAAACAGTTAATTTGATGTATAAAAAGAGTCTGATTTTGAAATAGTGTACAATTAGTCTGTGAAGGAAATAAAAAATGCAGGCAGATAAAAATAGAGGGATTGGGAATTCTGTGTAGTGGCTCATAGTCATCTCCCAGAGTTCTTTCCCTGGGTGTACAATGCCTACTTTCTGCCATATAAGTTACCAATTTTCCCAGCAGTTTTTGTCAAATAATGGACTGAATAAGGAATGGGAGTTCCTATCCCAAAAGTTGGGGTCTTTGGGTTTCTCAAACACTAGATTACTATAGTCATTGACTATTTTGTTTTGCGAACCTAACCTATTCCATTTACTACTCTATTTTCTAGCCGGTACCAAATAGTTTTGATGACCTCTGCTTGATAAAATAGTTTTAGGTCTGGCACAGTTGGACCACCTTCACTGTATTTATTTTATTAATTCTTTTGAAATTCTTGACTTTATTTTCTTCCAGATGAACTTTGTTGTTATTTTTTCTAGATCTGTAAAATAATTTCTAGGGAGTTGAAGTATTTTTAAAGAAATAAAGAATACTGTTTTGCTGTCATAGAAGTTGACAATCAATTCAAGGCATGGTAAATTCATTTATTAAGCACTTACTGTATGCCAGCTGCTTTACTAACCTTTGGATCTTATTTGGATTATAAAAGTATATTTTTTCATTATTCTAACCCAAAAGGAGTTAGAATTATCTCTGAAATATGGAATGGTTTATGCATTTGTATGTGATCTTTGCACAGAGGCCATGCTACTCTTTGTACCATTCCAGTCTTAGTCTATGTACTGCCAAAGCAAGAACTTATGTAAACAACAGAGCCTCAGCATTCATGTTAGTCTTCTTTGGCTGGCAGTGTATGCAGTGCCTTGCCCCAGTAAACTGTCTTGGTCTATGGGTTAATCCTGCTTGAGAATGACCAATAGATCTCAAAGCTGTCACTTAAACTTGTCTATCCCAAGCTTGTAAAGACTTTCTCTGGCAGAATAAGCAGATGGGCACAATTTGTTCCCGTGGCCAGGAGTGCAGCTGAAGTGAGCTTTGTGGCCTGCTGAGGGCTTGGTCAGACATGAAAATGCCAAGGCAATCCCTCCTAAGCCATTGCCAGCTCTTCTGACTTTTGTCCTGTCACTACATTTGATGAGTCTGGAAGAGAGAGTAAGGCTGATGACTTTGTGCAATACTGCCTGACAAATCTAATCATATGTAAGTCATTATGTCATTGATCCTCCCCAAATATAAAGGATGAACAATGGATGCTAACTTCATCATTGTTCAATGCTACTTTCTGTCTTTGGCAAATAATATCTAACTTGGCACTTTGCAAAGTATATCAGTGGATTATTGTCAATCTTGAAAAGTTAGTCAGACTTGAATTTTAGCTCCATATACTTAGTTGTTAAACTAAGGACAGCAGTCCTATATATGTTAAATATGTCACAGTATATCTTAGATACAGAAGGTAGAAATAACCCGGGAAGAAAAACAAAAATGCAAACAGTTTACATTCATTTCCCAGTGTTCTTTCTTTGGGTGTAGCTGCTTCTATCCATCATTGATCAATTGAAACTGAGTTAGATCTTCTCTTTGTCAAAGAAATCCACTTCCATCAGAATCCATTCTCATATAGTATTGTTGTTGAAGTATATAATGATCTCCTGGTTCTGCTCATTTCACTTAGCATCAGTTCATGTAAGTCTCTCCAAGCCTCTCTGTATTCATCCGCTGGTCATTTCTTACAGAACAATAATATTCCATAACATTCATATGCCACAATTTACCCAACCATTCTCCAATTGATGGGCATCCATTCATTTTTCAGTTTCTAGCCATTACAAATAGGGCTGCCACAAACATTTTGGCACATACATTTGGACCTTTAGTATCTCTTTGGGGTATAAGCCCAGTAGTAGCACTGCTGGATCAAAGGGTATGCACAGTTGGATAACTTTTTGGGCATAGTTCCAGATTGCTCTCCAAAATGGTTGGATTCATTCACAATTCAACCAACAATGCATCAGTATCCCAGTTTTCCCTCATCCCCTCCAACATTCATAATTATTTTTTCCTGTCATCTTCTCTAAATAACTTCTGAGAGTTTTTTTGGAGCTTTCTTGTTATAGTTCTCTTCAGCCATATATCCACAAGTAAGATCGTTAAATGATTTAGCCATAGAAGCATTATTTTTACAAAGTTGTAGTGATAAACTCCAAATTCTAGAAAATTTCTTATATTTTGTAAGTTCCTGTTTTTTCAAGTCAGTGTTTATTCCTTCCAGAGATATTTTATGACCTATACACTTAAAGGAGGCTCTGCAAAACTAAAACCTTTGCACTAGATAATATTAATTATAACAGTCTCCCTTGGCTAATTCTGAAGGAACTTGATTTCCAAGCTATGTTCTTACTTATTCTGGTACACACTTGTTCCAGATTGATAAGAATTCCCTTATTCAGACCTTTTGACCCCACCTCCATCAGTCTTGGTCATTTAAACTTCATGGGAATTACAGAGTGAGAGATCTTTGAATGCAACATCTGGTTGACTTTGTGTTTCATTCCTCATTCCCACTATGCTTCTCAAATTCTTGCAAATAATTGTTCCAGGTATCAAAGGCTTTGTGAGCCACAGATCTCCTAACAAGTCTTTAATCTGTTCCCCTGAAGTTTTCCATTAGCTTTAAAATAAAATCTAATTGTTTATTTCAATGTTATAAAATTTTGAAAATAACTCCAATTACATTCGCCACATAAAACAGCTTTAAAAAAAAACAAAAAAAAATCTAAAAATCTTAAGATAAGGAGTGGATAAGGATGAATATGAAAATGACAATATGAATTAATGTAATTAAACAAAACATTATGGGAGATTAATGTGAAAATATAACCATGCTTCCTACTTCACATTTAGTCACTGTATGTACAAAAATATATCTTTTCTAGGTAAAATGGTTATCAAGTCTATAATGGGGAAGGGAGGGAAAGGAAAATGAGAAGAAGAAGAAGGAAGAAGAAATGGAGGAGGAGGAAGAGATGAAGAAGAAAGAAAAAGAAGAAAAGAGAGGAGGAGGAGGAAGAAGCAGAAGGAGAAGAAGGAAAATCAAGAAGCTTGTGGAAAACAAACTCCAACTTTGAAAGATTGTAAAGGAAGAATAAAAGGAAAAAATGAAAGGAGAAGAATTTGTGATCAGGAATGGATTATGTGGATGAGAAGGAAAGTGGCAGGAAGAAAGCAGATTGTATCAAATAAAAACCATTAGTGTCAAGCTCACTTGTCTCTTAACTTCTTTGCAAAGAAAGAGAGAGAATGACCAAAGTATAAAAGAATAGGGCATAGGGAAATACCCTATTTACAATAACAACTGTGAAGATAATTGAGATTTACATACCCATAAAATAAAGGAGGTTTAAGAATTTATTAGAAAGCAGAACTAATGTATTCTAAATGATAAGTGGTCAAAAGATATGAACAGGCAGTTTTCTTTTTTCTTTTTTTTTTTTTTTAATTTAATAGCCTTTTATTTACAGGATATATGCATGGGTAACTTTACAGCATTAACAATTGCCAAACCTCTTGTTCCAATTTTTCACCTCTTACCCCCCCACCCCCTCCCCTAGATGGCAGGATGACCAGTAGATGTTAAATATATTAAAATATAAATTAGATACACAATAAGTATACATGACCAAACCGTTATTTTGCTGTACAAAAAGAATCAGACTCTGAAATATTGTACAATTAGCTTGTGAAGGAAATCAAAAATGCAGGTGGGCATAAATATAGGGATTGGGAATTCAATGTAATGGTTTTTAGTCATCTCCCAGAGTTCTTTCTCTGGGCATAGCTGGTTCAGTTCATTACTGCTCCATTAGAAATGATTTGGTTGATCTCGTTGCTGAGGATGGCCTGGTCCATCAGAACTGGTCATCATATGAACAGGCAGTTTTCAAAAGAAGAATTAGAAAATGATCCAAATCATTAGTAATAAGAGAAATGAAAATGAAAACAATCTTAAAGTTTTACCTCACACCCAGCAAATTGGCAAAGATTACCAAAAAAAGATATCCCCACCTTCTAGAGGAGGCAATTTATAGGTGTGAAACTTTGCATATGTTTTTAGATTTTTTTTCAGTGGAATTTTCTGATATTTTCTTCTCATTTTTTTTCATCAAAAAATTAATCTTTGTTATATGAGATGCCTTTCTGGGAGTAGGGGAAGAATACCAAGAGAAATTTAGATAATATAATAATAAAAGATATCAACTTTTTAAAAAAAAAAAAAAAAAGAAAAAAGCAGAACCCAACAACATACTGTTTATAAGAAATACTTGAAATTTTAAATCTTAAAATAAAGGATTGGAGCAAATTATATTAAACTTCAGCTGAAATCAAAAAAAACTATTAAGATCCCAGAAAAGGCAATACTCAAAACCATCAACAAAAAGAAATTACCGTAGACAATGAATTAATATGAATACTTAATAAATGTGTACCAAATGGCATAACATCTAAGTATCTAAAAAAAGTTAATCATTTATAGGAAGAAACATATATATAAACTATATCAAGTGTGAATTTTAATATACTGCCCTCAGACCTAAGCAAAGCTGACTGAATGGAGACCAACTATCTAGCTCCAACATATTTTGTATTTTTGGTCATGCACAACTCTTCATGGACCCTTTTGGGATTACTGTTACTGGAACAGTTAGCCATTTCCTTCTCTAACTCATTTTGCAAATGAGAAACTGGGGCAAATAGGATGAAGTGACTTGCCCAGGATCACACAGCTAGTAAGTGTTCTGAATTTGTATTCTGGAAGATGAGTCTTCCTGATTCCAAGTCCATCACTATTCCACCTAGCTGACTTTCCACATACCTGCTATAATAAAACCTGAAATTTGCAGAAAATGAAATAATGATCAAGAAATTCAATGAAAAGTTACAATGAATTATTGAGCTCGGGGAATTGACAAGGAAAAAAATCAATCAGAAACCTATGAGCAATAGAAAAAGGAACCATCCAGAAAGCAAACATAGGTAAACAAGCCAATAGCGTCTCAGTATGACCAGAAAGACATATAGTTTCTAGATCTCTGGAGGCAGTAGATTGAAGAGCTTACTTAAGAAACTAGCTAGGGAGGGGGTCCCAAGCTGATTCCATGCAGCAGTAAGAAATAATTGAATAGAATTGAACGATTGAAAAACAAAGAAAAGAAAACATAAGATCGCTGACATCAAAAACAACTGACCATTAACCAACTATCCATCTCAGTAGGACCTATGCTAAAGCATATTACCCATTTCCTGAGATAGATGATAGAAATAACATAAATTTTTGAACATTGCTACTATATGGATTTATTTTGCTTGAGTATGCTTATTTATAACTGAAGTTTTTTTTCTTTTTAATCTTAATTGGTGGTAGTGTAGGGATGAGAAAATAATTGTGATACTAATAAAAAATAATAGTAACAAAAAAGAGAAGTTCATTGAAACATTTTTTAAATGCACAAAAGTGAATAAAAGGAAATTCAAAAGAAGTCATAAACGGCAATTTTTTACAGTTTTGTGTAGAAATATATATTATATATGTTTTAAAGCAAGCAATACAAAATGGAAACAATTTAATATACAATTTTGTGTTCTGTTTGGTAAGTGAAAATGTGTTTGCTTTAGAATACAAAATAAACAAAATTAAATGCAGAATAACTTAGTCCTAAAGAAATTGTGAGTCAAAGAATACATCATGAAAACAAGAAAGAATTTCATCAATGAATATAAAGAAAGATCACATACCAAAATTTTGGGGTTACAATCAAGCAATCCTAAGGGAAAATGTTATATTTCTAAACATTTTCATCATCAACAATGAGAGAAAGGGAGAGAGAGAGAAAGGGAGAGAGAGACAGAGAGAGGAAAGAGAGAGAAAAAGAGAGAGAGAGAAAGGATCTGAATGGCAAGAAAGTGGTTAAGAAAATCAACAATAAGAAACTCAACATTAGACTGATAAATGAAATTACAATGGCAAAAAGACTAAATAAAATAGTTAAGCCATTAGCTAACTTGATTAAAAGAGTATAGGGAAATGAAATTGACCAAGTCAAAAATGAGAAAAGAAACAACAATGAAGAAATAAAGTAATTATTAGAAACTGTCTTGTTTAATTTTAGGTCAGCAAAATGATACTTAAGCAAGATGGATGAATATCTAATATATATGCATAAAATAATATATAAACATATATAGTAATAAATATTATACATTCATGTATAATATGTACTAAATAACAATATGATATATAAACTCACATTTACAGAACAAGAAACAGATAAGGGTAAAAATGAATTATTTTTAGAAAAGGAATTTAGAGAAACCATAAATGAACTCCTAAAGAGAAAAAAAAAATAGTACCAGATGAATTTACAAGTGAATTTTATCAACTATTAAGAGAAAAGTTATTTGCAATTAGTTCTTACAAAGCAAGAACCTTAATGAGTTCAACACAAAACTTTTAAAATATTATCAATTTGGCTATAAAACCACCTCAAAGAGGTTGTATATTATAACCATGCAAAAGTTATACCAAGACAGCAAGGTTGACTCAATATTTTGTTGTTTAATCATGTCTGATTCTTCATGACTACATTTGGGATTTTCTTGGCAAAGACACTACAGAGGTTTGCCATTTCCTTCTCCAGCTCATTTTATAGATGAGGAAATTGAGGCAAACAGGGTGAAGTGACTTGCTCAGGGGTCACACAACTACTAGCGTCTAAGGTCAGATTTGAACTCAGAAAGATGAGTCTTCCTCACTTCAGGCCCAACACTCTTTTATCTACTGTGTCACCAAGCTGCCCTGATTCAATGTTAGGAAGCTATAAATATAATAAACCATGGCAAAACCCACTTATTTATGTTTAAAACACACATACAAAATTGTACAAACTATAAATTGTAGCAATAAATGGACTTTTCCTTAACATAGTAAATCGTATCTATCTAAAACCAAGAACCAAAATTATATCAAATGGAAATAACCTAAAGGCCTTTCCAATAAGATCAGGAATAAAGTATCTATTATCACCACTGCTAATAAACATAGTACTAAAAATGCTAGCTATGGTAATAATGCAATAAAAAAGAAATTAAGGGAGTAACCACAGGCAATATAGAAACCAAAGTATGACTTTTTTGCAGATAATATGATGACTTATCTAGGGAACTCTCGATAATCAACTAAAATTAATCATAACAATTAGTTGCAGGATATCAAAAAACCTATCTAAATCAACAAGCATATCTGTTTATTACCAGCAAAACCTAGTAAGAAGAAATAGAAAAGGAAATTCTATTTAAGATAACGTCACAGTTCATAAAATCCTTCCTAGAATATCTGCTAAAGTTGAGGTTTAGATTTGGGGAACCAAAATGAAATTAGGGTTTCTGGTGGTCAGGGAGTTAAATGATAAGGTCTAGTGGCAGGATCAAGGTTTAGGGAACCAAATGGATAGGTCTGGCTCCCCTATAACCCCTTGGGATTCGGTGTAAGGGTAGGGAGTTTTGGGGACTCCCTTCTGGTGGCACAGTGGTTCTCCGTAAAGGAATTTACAGATCCTAAAACCTATATTGATAAAAGACGTTTATTCTGGGGATTGGAAGCATAAAGTCTGGTTAGGGAAATAGGTGAGGATAACGAGAGGATGGCACTGGAAAAGAATATTATTCCAGTGGGCAGATCTATGGAAAATGGAGTTTTGCATTGAGAATGCAGTTCTCAGTGGACAGAAGGTCCTGGCAGTAAAGGGAATTGCCAAGGTCCATCTGCAAAGACCTTAGTTGATGGAAGCTCATTATATTAATTGTCTTGGTGGGCACTAGGAAACCTGAGCAGATCAGAATGGGAGCTGGGACAACCAGAGCAGATCAGAACTCATCGGGGCTGGGAGAGTCCAAGTTGGCTCAGATTCAGTGGGAGCTGGGACAAGCTGGGATCTCCTATTGGAATTCAAAGGGATGCTTTTGACCAGGATTTGTGAATCAAACGCCCTGGCTTCCTGGACTGAAATGCCTCAGCCAGGAGGGGATTGGAATCTGAAAGGAATCACAGATCAATCTGAAAGGAATCACAAATCAATAGGAAATACAGTTTCTTAAAGGGACCACAACCTGCTTCACCAAGACATACACAGAACTATATGACTACAACTATAAAATATTCTTTACAGAAATCGATGTCTAATTATTGACATAGTTACTGTTCATGTGTAGATTGTGCTGACATTAAAAAAAATACAGTACTATCAAAACTAATTTATGTATTCAGTACCACATAAATCAAACAACCAAAAGATAGATAAAGAAGCAGACACCTACACAGGTCCTTCTTCTGCCCCTTTCAAGGCAGAAATTTCAGCCTACCTTTAAGGGTACACCATATTTCAGAGATATCTATCATACCATCTTATAGAAACATTTAGACAACTCATATAAATGTACCTACCTTATATGGGCACAAATATTCTTATCTATGTTCTTGTTATCTCCTACTTTATTTGGGGGAAGAGGGAGCGGTAATGCAGACAGGGTTAAGTGCCTTGCCCAAGGTCACATGGCTCATACATCATATGTAGCAAGTGTTTGAAGTCATATTTGAACTCTGTTCCTCCTAATCCCAGGGCCCAGTGCTATATCCACTACACTACCTCCCTGCCTCTAAATTCCTTTAAAAAGAGCTATTGTTTCATCAAGAAGGCCATGGACTAGAAATACAAAACAAGGCACACATTTTATTTTTTCTCTAAGTTTACTATTTTATTTTTTTATTAAAGTTTTTTTATTTTCAAAACATATGCATGGATAATTTTTCAAAATTGACCCTTGCAAAACCTTATGTAAATTCAAATTTTCTCCCCTTTCTCCCCACTTCCTCCCCTAGATGGCAAGTAATGCAATATATGTTAAACATGGTAAAAATATGTTAAATGCAATATGTGTGTACATATTTATACCGTTATCTTGCTGCACAAGAAAAATCAGATCAAAAAGGGAAAAAATAAGAAAGAAACCAAAATGCAAGTGAACAACAAAAAGAATGAAAATGCTATGTTGTGATCCACATCAGTTTCCATAGTCCTCTCTTTGGATGTAGATGGTTCTCTATATCATGATCATTGGACCTGAGGGCACACATTTTTTCTAACAGGGCCAATATGTGCACTTGTTTTGCTTGAAGATAGGGAAGGCTTTTATGAATAGGGGAAATAGGGAAACAATTCTGTATTAATAGTGATCTAAAAAAGAAGAAAGAAAGTCATCATGGAATATTTAGATCATCATTAAATGTGTCACCAGTGAAATGTGAAACACACAGATAAAGTGGGCAGTTTTAAAAGCAGCTAAGTTAATCTAGTGGATAGCGCATTCGACCTGGAATCAGGAATCTCTTAATTTAAGTCCAGTCGCTGACACTTTCTAGGTATATGACTTGGGCCCAATCCATTTACCCTTTTCCTGCCTCAGATTTCTCATCTGTATTATCCTGTATTATCCTGATAATAACGGCACCTCCCTCTCATGAGGGGATAAAATGAGATGATATTTGCATGTTCTATGAAAATCTATATGCACTATATAAATGCTATTATTATTAACATTGTGTTAAATTTACCATATATATATATTTTTTTTTATTTAATAGCCTTTTATTTACAGGATATATACATGAAATTTACCATATATTTTAAAAATATATATGATAGAAGTTCAGATTTTTATATGTCTTTGTTTTCCTGTTCTTTCCATGTTGAAGTGGTTGTGCACATTGCTGTTTTTAAATACATAAAAATGCAGTTGGGTGCTCTGAGGCTCACTCTTCTGAACCCCCTCAGACCGGCAGTTTAGGTCTTCAGAGTGCAGCTGGAAACTTTTCCCTACAGAGTTCTAAGAGGAAACTTGAGATACTTTTAAATGAGAAATACCTGATGAGCTTCCACGGGGATGCTGCTCCCACTAGTGCAACTAGGCAATGAGTCAGCCGGGAAATTCACTTTTAGTAAGAGATATATTAGTTGGTATAGTAACAAAGGTTGGCATAGAGCCCAATGATTATTTCTAATTTGTCTTCTGCTCCCAAAGCAAATATTGCCATAAGCTACTGCTGTCCCAGGGACATATCTAGAAGGCCTATGAAAAGTTTTTTTTTACAAATTCACAAGCAGGGGAAGAGGATATGGATCAGACAGAGACCTTTCCTAGTCCAGTGACCTCCACCCCTGCCCACTTCCATCCCCTTACAAAGTATACTCTCTCTGGGGCTTGGTGAAGTTGTTATAGCCTACTGCTATCATGTCCAATTCTGAACCTGTCGCTGTTTTTATGCAAACTTTTTAAGAGAATGACTGACTTTTCCAGCAATAATAATGCACTTCTTATGTATCATCATCTCATTTTACCCAATGGCTTTCACTCCTAAACTAAGAACCTTTATTGCTCCTAGTTTAATGTTTTTGATTTATTACTTTATTAAATTAAATTATTAATAGATTAAAAAAAATTAATTTATCCAGTAGAGACATTGACACCTGACAAAGGTCTCTGAGTAATGAGTACCTTGGAATTACTCTAAGTGAATGTTACATTTATAAGAATAAGAAATGTTTTTAAAAATGAATTATCCTCTCCACTTACACCACAGTCTCTCCAGACAAGTACCATGTTTTTCCTCTTCATCATACTTTTTTCCCCGGTAATATCTTCAGAATTTCATTTTTGATAATTTCCCATTCCTATTGGCCTTTTAGTCATGAGATCTTACAGACTTCTGGATCCCTTCAGATCTGCGCTCCCCAAATCTAGGTTAGGCCTAGCAGTCAATAACAAGAGTCGTGGGAGGGAGTGGTCTTCCTCTTTGGTGATTTCTGGCCCTCTCCTCGCCTCACACAAACTCCAGGTCTTTCTCAGTGCCTTGGATGTGCTACCTTTGAAATGTAGCCGTTTTCCTTCAAGCATGCCCAGAAGCCTTCTCCTAGGGTGGGGGTGGGGTCTGTTCCTGGGAGCAGATCTTCTGAATTCTGCCACCACATGGGCTCGAGGAGCCTCTTTCCATTGGTTGCAAAGCTAGCTGCAACAGGCAACATCTTTAAAACTCCCAGCCTGGCACACTGTAGCTCTTTCCAGCTCCATCTAGGAAGGTTGAGGGCCGGCTCACCTAAGGCACGGACACCTTGCACTGATCTGGGTGAGGGGAAACACTGCCTTTGTCTCTCCCCTGACAGGATTCAGGGTTTTGTTGTCTTGTGTTGTTTTTTTTTTTCCGTTCTAGCTGCAGGTACTGGACCTGAACACAAGCTGTGGCCCCTGAGGAGGCAGGATTCCAGGTTGGATGTTGTCTCCCCAGCAAGTGTCTGAAGTTCAAGCCAAAAGGACGCTTTGGACTTGGCACCTGGTGGGGCTGTGCTATATAGAAACTGAACTAAAATGTGAATTTAATCTCCTCCTTCCCAGAGTAAGGTGGCTAAAAGGGTATTACACCCCTACACGTGGGTAGGGGTTATTTGTTTATTTTTTCTCGCTATGCCTTTGAATATTCCTTTTAAAAAATAAGTCTGTTAAGTGGTTAAATGGAAATAAGGTACAGGAGATTCCTAAATGGAAGGAATACCATCAGTGGGGACTTGAACTAATGGGAGAGAGACTAGATACTCTCAAACTCCCTTAAGGATACCAGAAAATACTGGGGGAAGAAGTGAAAGGTAATACCCTTGGCTTTCAGGCAGTGTGGGTCAAAGTAAACACTGTTACAAGGAGCACCTCACTGGGGCCCGGGAGTCAGGCTTGGGGGTTTGCATTATTGCATTGATCCCTTTCAGTTGTAGCCCCAAGTAGTAGAATCCTCAGACTCAGAACTGAGTCTTGCAGCATTGAAGACAGAATTCTAGACCTGGTATTGTTACCAACGCATCCAGGAAGTCCTGAGAAGTCAGTGTGTCTATGAGTATAGGGAGGTTTTTAGACTTGGGACTTGATGGGATTGTGCTACATAGGAACCATGCTCAGCTATGAACCTAATGCCCTTCTTTACCCAGAGACACTGGGGTACACAGTATACAGAGGGGTACAGAGGAAGATTATCCCCCTCCTCTCCAAGGGTTGGAGGGGGTCATGTGAGATTGCATATTCTTGCTATTCCTTTGTAAAAGCTATTCTGTTAAGGGGTTAATGGAACTGGACAACAAAGGTGCCATTGGTAAGAACTGGAACCAGTAGCTGGAAACTAGACAATTCAAGGCAGGACAGGACAGGGCAGTTATTGTTACATAAATGAACAGTGGCTCCCTTTCTTTTTTATTATAAGTTTAGGATTTATTCATGTGATACCCTCTCAATATTAATTAAATTTATTATTGAAAATAGATATTTTGGAAGTTATTCTCTGAGTTCTAAAGGCAGCAGAGATGGTAAACAGTGTACCTGATTTGGGTGCCAGAAAGACCTAGTGTCAAGGCCTTCCTCCTCCTCTTTCTGGCTTTGTGACCCTATATCAGTCATTTAATCTTTTCGTTACAATTCTATAAGACTGTAAATTGTTGCTGACCTGAGTTGGCAAAGGGAACCCATGCTTTCCCCAGTGTAACAAATATGTCCAGTTTTACTCTATTGTTCTCTCAGAAGAAAATCTTTTTCTTGTTACTTTACTGCTTAAAGCAAATAAGACTTGTTATTTGAAGTCTAAATAGTTGTCATAAAATGGAGCAAGAACACTAAGAAATATTTAATTTAAAGAAAAAGCCACTTATTTAAAACATGAAGAATTGTTTTAATCTGCAAATAACTTAATGGTAATATTTATGCCAACAATTAAGGCTAGAGTTATCCAAAAGGAGTCTTTATGGTTGCCTCAGGGAATGATCTTCTCTTAAGAGCTCCACTGTCCTAGTCTCCTCTTTCTAGTTCAGAGAAAAGAATCTAAAAGTCCTTGGCAAAAAACAACCAGTCTCCAGTATTAAATGTTTTGGTATTGGACTGGGGAGAAGGTGCCAGTTTCACTTGGTTTTCTTTTCTCTACAAAGCTAAAAAACTTTAAAATGTGAATGCAAATAGGATTCATAAAAAGTTTGAGCCTCCAGACTTCCGAGTCTCAATTGAAAAGCCAGGGTGTGATCTTTCAGTCTGTAGAATTTTAGCCCCATCAAATATTCTAATTTCTCTCACACATTTTACAACAAAAAATTCAAACTCTGGATATCCTTAAACTCTTCACTTTGAGCCACGATTTAAAAAGTAAATAAATAGTAGGTATTGTGTTTAAATATCAGAGCAATACTTAATAATTAACTTTGTTACTGATTGCTCTAGGCATTAGAATTTAAGAGGAAAAAAGCTTAGTGAAGTAGATTCAGCTCAATTCCCACAGATTCTTGAAGTAAGAATTCAATCACTTTCTGGTGAATTCCCTCAATAAACGGAGTTAAGGAAAGAAAAAGTCTCTAAACCAATCAGAGGTTTCTGAGCATTCTGGGAATAGTCATTCTGCTACTGCTTCAGGTGCCATATTTACTGCCTGAAGATCTCAAGAGAGATTTATATAAATGTTAACTGTTGTAGAAATTCAGATTTCCAGTCAGTGCTGTGATGAGTTCTCTCCTCTTTTGCTTGAAAGAAAAAGAATGTCCAGAATCTTTAGTCACTCTGGTCTCCTCACAGGCAATCAGTTCAGTTTAGCTAAAAAAGATGGTATATATCTTTCCCCCTCCCCAAATATTTACAAATCAATCATTTATGGAACAGTGGGTTTGGAATTTGGTAGGCTCAAGCTTCATGAACTCATCTCAGCCTCAGACATGACAGCTGTGTGATCCTGGGCAAGTCACTTTATTCTGTTTACCTCAAATTTTTTTTTTTTTTTTGTATAAAATGAGTAGGAGAAGTTAATGGTAAACTGCTCCAGTATCTCAGCCAAGAAAATCCCAAAACGCGGTCATAAAGAATCAAACACAATTGAAAGATAACAAGCATTACACTAGGTACCACAGATATAAAGACAATTACCAAACAATTTCTTCTTGCAAGCAGTTTACATTCTAGTGGGGGAAACAAGTGAGAAATAAATGTAATATATCTGTGTGCCCATGTTAATTGTCTAAATGTGAATCATGGTTGGCATAAATTGATATTTTTGGCATCTGGCCCATCTTTCTCCAAGGAAAACTATTTTCCACCTTGGAAAGGAGCTTGCTTTTTTCCCTCATCTATTTCCAAAAGGGGTATTGGGTTGGAAGTATATGTATTTGTCCCTCTCAGTTTAAGGGTACAATAAATTCAGAATAAAAGCCATTTCCCCCCTTAGCCTTAAGGGAAGACCTTTATCTCACACTTAGAAGCTCAACTTTTCACTAAGCCCTGATTATACCAAAAGTCATCAGAATAGTGAGTAGCCAAGTAAATCCTTTTATTCAAGTAAATGGCATACAGAAATCAGAAGTTATAAAGATTAATTTAATAAAAATATGCACAAGTAAATAAGCTTTTTTTGCTGGAAGTGCAATGAAATTTCCACTCAGAGAGAGAGAGAGAGAGAGAGAAATCCCTAAGTTACTCAAGGGAAAATCATCAGTCTCTCGAGACACAGACTGAAAAATTAAGAATCTATTGAAAAACCAGTTTCCACTACATGTCTGCAATATCCTAAGACTTTTTCTTCACGTATCTCCCCCAAATTCTGACACTATCTCTGCCCCTTATGCAGATAAACATTCCCTTAGCATTCTCTCACCCAAAAATAAGTCACATTTCCTGAATACCATAAGCACCTCAAATGTGCCAGGTTTGGTTGGAAGCTTAATTGTATAAAGTATATACAGAATAAATGTTAGGAGAATAAAATGACTACAGAGCAAATACATACAAGTTGTTTGAGAGAGAGGGCATTCAGGGTTGAGGCAATCAAAAAAAGCTAGTGCTTGAACTTCATCTTCAATTCAAGAAATATTTGTTTGATCTTCTCTATGTCAGACATTATGCTAAGAATTGGGGATTAGAAAAATGGCAAAAGAAAGTCCCTGACTTCAGGGAGCTTACAATCAAACTGGAGATACAACATGCAACAAATATATATAAAACAATCTAGATATAGGATTAAGTAGGAAATAATTAATAGAGGGAAGGCAATGGAATTAAGAGGGGTTGGGGAAATCTTTCTGTAGAAAGTGTAATTCTATTTGGGACTTAAATAGCAACAACAAATCAAAGTCTTTGAATGCCAAAAAGAGTATTTTATATCTCCTAGAGGCAATAGAGAGCCAGTGGAATTTATTGAGTAGGTGATCTAATTTCCTGTGTTTTAGGAAAATCACTAGTGGTTGAAAAGAGGTTGAATTGCAGTAGGGAAAGACTTGAGGCCTGCAGACCCACCAGCAGGCTATTGTAACAATCTAGATATGAAGTGACAGAGGCGCACACTAGTGAAGGCAGATTGAAATGAGAAAGGTGCAGAGAGACTGTTCAGAATGACTCTTCAGTGGAGAGCCTGAGGACCTGGGAGGAGGAGGCTGGCCTCCACAGTAATAGAAAAGATAGGAGGGGGAGTTTAGAGGGAAAGATAATGAGTTCTGTTTTTGCCATATTGAGTTTAAGACTCTTTTGGACATTCAGATGTCTGAAGCTGGAGACACAAGACTGGAAGTTAACAGAGACTAAGGATGGAGAGGTAGGTGTGAGAATCATCAGCAAAGAAATGCTCATTAAATCCATGGCAGCTGAAGAGACAACCAAATGAAATAGTATAAAGGGAGAGGAGAAGAGGTCCCAGTACAGAGCCGGGAGGGACATCTGTGGTTAGATGTGATCTGAATCAGGATCCAACTACAAAGACAGGAAGGAGGAAAACCAGGTGTCCTGAAATCCTAGAGAAGAGAGTATAAAGGAGGAAAGGGTGTTTGGCAAGGAAAGTGAGGATTGAGAAAAAGCTATTGGATTTGGTGACTAAGAGAAGGAAGAGAGGGATTCTATTAAATGAAGGACTGAATTCCAAGCATGGAGGGCAGTCAGGGCAAAGATGAGAGGAGAGATTGGAATTCTCTTCTCTCTAGATTTTCTATGACCATGTTTCCTTTGGCTCTTCTGATTACTTTTTAATTTTCTTTGTGAACTCTTTATGCAGCTCATGATCACTAATCCCAAGGCTGTGTCTTGGGCCCTCTTCTTTTGTTTTTCTATCTTCCTAGCTTACTGATCTCATTAATTCCTATGGATTCAGTGATCATCTCTATGCAGATAATTCCTAAATTTATATATCTAGCCTTAATCTCTCTCTCTTAGACTATTATCTAGCTTTTTAGATGTCTAAAATTGAATGTCCCACAGGCATCTCAAATTCAACATTTTGAAAATAGAAAGCATTATCTTTCCTTTAAAAACCTTCCCTTTTTTCCCAGCTCTCCTATTACTACTGAGGGTACCACCATCCTCCTAGTCACTCAGGCTCCAGATCTTGGTGTCAGCCTAAATTCATCAATCATATTCATTCTACATAGACAATGTTTTGTCAGATTTTGCTCTATTTTCACATAATCTGTCATATATTTTCTCTCTATTCACATCCTCACTACCCTAATATCCCAATATAACTACTTACAGAAACTGTCTTATAATTGATGTTTTTGCTTTGAGCCTCTCCCTATTCCAATCCATCCTCTATTCAATTGTCAAAGTGACAGTTTGCTATGTTATCTCCTTATTAATAAACTTCATTGGTTCCCTATTACTCCAGGATCATATATGATGTTATGTTTGATTTTTCTATCTACTCATCATAATCACGATAACAATGGCTAGCATTTATATGGTGCCTAAAATGTGCCAGGCACTGTGCTAAGTACTTTATAAATTTGATTTTTTTTTATCCTCACAACAATCCCAGGTGGTAGGTGCTATTACTTTTTTTTTAATAATAGCTTTTTATTTTCAAAATACATGCAAAGGTCGTTTTCAACATTCACACTTGCAAAACTTTGTTTTGCTAATTTTTCTCCCTCCCTTCTTCCTGCCCCCTCTCCTAGACAGCAAGTATATGTTAAACATGTATAATTCTTATATACATATTTCCATATTTATCATGTGACAAAGACAAACAGATCAAAAAGGGAAAAAATGAGAAAAAAAAAGCAAGCAAACAACAGAAAAGGTCAAAGTACTATGTTGGATCCACATTCAATCCCCATAGCCCTCTTTGTGGATGCAGATGGCTCTCTCCATCACAAATCTATTAGAATTGGCCTGAATCATCTCTTTGTTGAAAACAGCCACATCTATCAGAGTTGATCATCACATAATCTTTTTCTTGCCATGTATAACATTCTCTTGGTTCTACTCACTTCACTTAGCATCAGTCTCTCCAGGCCTCTTTGAAATCATCCTGCTGATCATTTCTTATAAAACAGTAATATTCCATGACATTCACATACGACAACTTTTTCAGCCATTTCCCAACTGATTCTATCTACTCTCTTTCTAGTTTCTTGTTACTATAAAGAGGGCTGCCAGAAACATTTTTGCACACATGGGTCCTTTCTCTCCTTTATGATCTTTCTGGGATATAAGCCCAGTAGTGAGACTGCTGAATCAAAGGGAATGCAGAGTTTGATAGCTCTTTGGACGTAGTTCTTTCCCAGACTGCTTGGATCCGTTCACAGGTCCACCATGTATTAGTGTTCCAGTTTTCCCACATCCCTTCAACATTCATCATTATCTTTTCCTTTCAGCCAATCTGAGAGGTGTGTATTGGTACCTCAGAGTTGTCTTAATTTGCATTTCTCTGATCAATAGTGATTTAGAGCATTTTTTATATTACTAGAAATGACTTTAATCATCTGAAAATTGTCTGTTCATATCTTTTGATCATTTATCAATTGGAGAATAGCTTGAATTCTTATAAATTTGAGTCTATTCTCTATATAGAAATGAGGCCTTTGTTGGATGTAAAACTTTCCCCCCTGTTTTCTGTTTTCCTTTTAATCTTAACTGCATTGGTTTTGTTTGTACAAAACCTTTTAAATTTAATCAAAATTATCCATTTTGCATTTCATTATGTTCACCAGTTCTCCTTTGGCCATAAATTCCTTCTTTCTCCACAAATCTGAGAGGTAGACTATCCCTTGTTCTCCTAATTTGCTTGTAGTATCACTGTCTAAATCATGAATCCATTTCAACCTTGTCTTGGAATAGAGAGTTAGGTGTTGGTCAATGCCTAATTTCTGCCAAACTAATTTCCAATTTTCCCAGAAATTTTTGTCAAATAGCGAGTTCTTATTCCAGAAACTGGAGTCTTTGGGTTTATCAACCACTAGATTACTATAGTCCTTGACTACTGTGTCTTGTGAACCTAACTTATTCCATTGATCTACTACTCTTATTTCATAGCCACTAGCAAACGGTTTTGATGACTGTTGCTTTTATATATATTTTATATATATATATAATATATATATATTTTATAATCTAAGTTTTGGTCTAGTGCCTCCTTAAACCTCTTTCATTTGCATTTTTTTCCATCAATTTCCTTGAAATTGACCTTTTTTTCTTCCAGATGAATTTTGTTATCTTTTTTAGCTCTGTAATTTCTTGGCAGTTCAATTGATTACTGAATAAGTAGATTAATTTAAGTAGAATTGTAATTTTTATTATATTAGCTTGGCCTATCCATGAGCACCTGGTATTCTTCAATTGTTTAGATCTAGCTCTGTGCGGAAAGTGTTTTGTAGTTGTGTTCATATAATTCTTACTTTGTTTTGGCAGGTAGACTCACAAATATTTTACATTATCAACAGTTATTTTAAATGGAATTTTTCTTGTATTTGGACTTTGCTGGTAACATATAGAAATGCTGCTGATTTATGTGGATGTATTTTGTATCCTGTAACTTTGCAATAGTTGTTAATTATTTCTAATAGTTTTGATTTGATTCTCTAGGATTTTCTAATTATACCATCATATCATCTACAAAGAGTGATAATTTTGTTTCTTCATTACATACTCAAATTCCCTTAATTTCTTTCTTTTCTTATTTCTAAAGCTAATGTTTCTAATATAATATTGAATAGCAATGGTGAGAGTGACAACCTTGTTTTGCTCTTGATCTTATTGGGAATACTTAGTTTATCCTCATTACATATGCTTGCTGATGGTTTTAGATAGATGCTATTGATCATTTAAAGGAAAACTCCATTTATTCCTAAGCTTTCTAGCTTTTTTAAAAATAGAAATGGGTGTTGGATTTTGTCACTGCATTTGTTGCTATAATTATGTGATTTCTGTTAATTTGGTTATTTAGTCAATTATGCCAATAATTTTTCTAATATTGAACCAGCCCTGCATTCCTGGTGTAAATCCTACTTGGTCATAGTGTATTATCCTGGTGATAACTTGCTGTAATCTTTTTGCTAATGTCTTATTTAAGATTTTTGCATCAAAAAAAAAAAAAAGATTTTCGCATCAATATTCATTAGGGGAATTGGTCTGTAACTTTCTGGTTTTTGACCTTGCCTGGTTTAGGTATTAACACCATTATCTGTGTCATAAAAGGAATTTGGTAAGACTCCTTTCCCTATTTTTTAAAAATAGTTTGCATAGTATTGGAATTAATTGTTCTTTAAATGGTAGAATTCACTTGTAAATCCATCTGGCCCTGGAGATTTTTTTCTTAGGCATTTCATTAGTAGCTTGTTTGATTTATTTTTCTAAACTGGAACTATTTATTTTCTCCTCTGTTAACCTGAGCAATCTATATTTTTGTAAATATTCATTGTTTTCATTTAGATTATCATATTTTTTGACATATAGTTGGGCAAAATACCCCCTAATTATTGCTCTAGTTTTCTTTGGTGGAAAGTTCACCCTTTTCATTTTTGATAGTGGCAATTTGAATTTCTTCTTTCCTTTTTCTAATCAAATTAACTAAGGGTTTATCAAATTTTTTCATAAAACCAACTCTTAGTTTTATTTATTAGTTCAATAGTTTTTTTACTTTCAATTTTATTAATCTCCTCTTGTAATTTCAGAATTTCAAATTTAGAATTTAATTAGGGGTTTTAAATTTGTTCTTTTTCACTTTTTTAGTTGCATGCCCAGTTAATTGGTTTTCTCCCTCTATTTTATTCAAGTAAGCATCAATAAAATCCCATTATTATTATTTTGCAGATGAGGAAACTGAGGTAAATAGTATTTAACTTGCCAAAATGTACATAGTAAATTTGAGTCTAGATTTGAATTCAGGTCTTTCTGATTTCAGGGACCACCTAGTTGCTTCACAATCTGACCCTTTCCTACCTTTTCAGTCTTCTTACACTTACTTACCTCCACTTTGGACCTCATCTGGGGTTTTCTAGGCAAAGGCACTGGAATGGTTTGCCATTTTGATAGATTAGGAAATGAGGCAAACCAGGCTCTCTATCTCTCTTTTCCTCCCTTCCTTCCTTTTTTTCCTTTTCTCCCTTCCTCCCACTCTCTCTTCCCTTCTTCCCACCTAGCGCTCTCTCCCTCTCCCTCTTTCCCTTTCTCTCTCTCTCTCTCCTCCCAATTGCCCTACTCTCTAATATGTGCTCTACAATCCAGAGACTCTGGCCCACTCTTCACAAATTTCCCAATCTGGAATTATGCTTCCTACCCCAAAGGTATAGGCATGACATTATTTTTCATTTCTACTTAATTTCTGCTGTGAGTGTCCTAGCATCTTTAAAACACAAAGCTTTTTTTAATTGTGAGGTGGAGGTTGGGGGGGGTGTGTGAGGGAGGTTGGGTAGACAGAAATTAAATTATTTAAAAAAAATAAATCTTAAGAAAAAACGGTAACATTTTACTGGAGACCTTTCCTGTCTTATTGTTGTTTCGCTTGTCCAGAATCCTTTAAGCACCTCTTTCCTGTTACAGAAATTGTTCTTCAATACTACCACTAAGAGCCAGCCTTTATACAGTGTATTTGAATTGATTACAAAAATCCTACAACGTGGGGAGTAGGTGCTATTATTATCCCCATTAAATTAACAGTTGAGAAAACTGGCTGGGCTAAGATGAGTGAGTAGCCTTGAGCATAATGTGGAGGCTTGTGGAGGTAGAAACTGCATTCAGATCTTCCTAATTCTTGATCTTAAGCATGGCTCTTTGCAGTTCTTTCTTTTAGTTTCACACCACATAGGAGATAAGCCTAATTTTTAATTGTAAATTTCTGGGTTCTCCCTAACCTTAATTCCTTGTATCTGAGATTACTCCCAGTTTATCATAGGTGTGCATATACATGTTTATTTGTACAAATGCAGTTGTTTTCGGCCCCATTAGACTGTGAGGGCCTCGAGGGCAGGAAATGCCCCTTTTTTTTTTTTTTTTGTAAAAAGTTTTTTTTTTTTTTTGGTAAAAAGTTTTTTTTTTTTTTTTTGTAAAAAGTTTTTTACTTTTTTGTAAAAAGTTATCCCAAGTGCTCGAGCACAGTCCCTAGCTCGGAATGAGTACTTAATATTTTCGAACTAATCGGCTTCCTGGAAGAATGGAGCGGGGGATTGGAAAGGTAAAGAGCCAGAGTCTGAGGAGAAACCAAGATCCCGAAGTCCCCATTTTCCATCCTCCACACCCAGACAGGGGAGGGGCTGAAGCAGGCTGCTAACTCCCGAGCTACAAAAATTGGCTTTTTTGGACCCTTTTAGAGGAACAGCCTATATATACTCTGCCTGGGCCTTCCGTTACGTGCATAGACTTTTATGTGCCTCTTCCTTAGACCACGAACTTCTTGTGATCAGGAGTTTCGCAGTTCCAAAGGGGGCGATCGGTAAATGCGCTTACACGTTTCATAGTCTTGGGCAAACCATCTAACTTCCGTCGGCCTCACCGACCTCCCCTATAAAGTGGGGGTGATACTTCCTCCCGGAGTTATTAGGATAGAATGCAACTTGCAAAGTGCTTTCTTTGTCAGCTTTCTAGCAACATCCCAACGCTGGCCATTATTATATCCCATCACCCCAGGCGGGGTGGAAAATGTAACGTCTTTTTACAAAGTCGGAATCCCCAGCAGGCAGTCCGGCTGGCTGACCACGGATTTCAGACAGGGAGCCACATAGCCCCGCATCTGGGTCTGAACCCGATGGCCAATGACATCGTCTTTTTTCCCTCGGTAGCGCATGCGCCCCTCCCTCTATCCGCGGGAAGGGAGGGGTTGAAGAGGAAGGGTTTGCGTCACGCCAAGCAGATCCTTCCGCCTAGAGGACAAAAGAAAAAGAATCCCGAGGTTTTCCCTCCTTAGCCTGCGCCCGTTTCCCATGCTTGTCCTTTCTTCTAAACGCCGTCAGTCAGTCAGCCGTGGGGGCTAAATGCCGGAGAGGGGGGGAACAGAGCCGGCAGGCAGGTGTATGTCTAAGACCGCCGACGCGGATCCCTGCGCGGGGGCGTGGCGTGGCGGGCGCTCGGGGCGCTGCGCTTTTCTTCCCCTTTTCTCCCTCCCTCTTTCCCTCCCTCCTCCCCTCCCTCTGTCCCCGGCGGGTGGACGGACTCCGGCGCTCTGCTCTCGCCTCTGCTCGTCTTCCCTTTCCCCTCCCCCTCTCTCCTTCCCCCGCCCTCTCCCCGCCGAGGCACTTCCCTTCCCCCGCCGCCCTATGGCGAGAGGGAGCCCCCTGCCCAGCCCGGCAGGAGGAGCGGCACCGGCGGCCTTGGGCCGGGGGGCGCCATGGGCCTGAGTCGGTGACGGGCACGGACCGTTGGCCCCCGCGCGCCGGGCAGGATGAGGCGGTAGCGGAGCCCCGGATGCCCCCAGTCGCCAGCGTGAAGCCCACTGCTCTGCCGGGGAGGAGGAGGAGGAGGAGGAGGAGACGGAGGAGAGGAAGGTGAGCCGCCCCCCTTCCAAAGCATTCCCTCCCCCCGTGTTACGGACCCCACGGGTCATGCCCACAAACAGAATTAGGGGGGGACCCTTGCAAAGGAGGCGTCCAGAAACTTCCCCCACTCCCCAGTCTGGTCCTGCCCCAGCTTAGAACCCCCTTTTTAGTGCCTTTGCTCGGCAGGTTTTCTCGGACGCCTACAAGTCCGGGGCCCTCTTAGTCTGATAGCCGCGGGAAGCTTGGAGGATCCCGAGCTAGCTGTTTGCTTTCAGGTTCCGGGGTTGCTGGGGAGCTCCCCGAAGGCAGGGATTGCCGCTTGCCTTTGTCTTGTCTCCCCGACCCTCAGCTCTGGGCCTGGCATACGAGAAGCGCCAGGTCCGATCTTGCTCTGGCCTTGACGGGAAACCTAGGCATGCCCCTGAGTGCCGATGCCCTCCCCCCCCCCCCCGCCCGTAGTGGTCTTGGAGCTGCGCGCAGCGGGACTGGGGTGGGGGCGGGTCGGCGAGCCTTCTTTGTCTGTGTGCCCAGCGCTCAGGTCGGGGCTCGGCACAGAGAGAGCGCTGGGTCGGGACTTGTGGTGAACGGGGACAGGGGCAGGCTGCTCGTGCCTTTCCTCTGGGAGGGTCTCGGCAAGGGCTGATTGGGGTTGCATCTCCCCGGCACCTAGCACGATCCCTGGCACAAAAGGCGCCTCGGGCATGCGTATGGGTGTTTAATGGGAGCATTTAATGCTCTGAGATGATCCCCAACTTATCTCTGTCTGCGGCCTCCCCCGCGGGCGAAGTATACGTGGTCTCCGGCCTTCCTTTGTACCCTCCTGAGCTTTAGCGCAGTGCCTAGCACCGAGCACGAGCCGGACCATGGTTAGTCGGTTTTGATGGGAACATCCTTTTCCTGTAGTCTCCAGCTTATCTGGCTTAGATCTTACACTTAGGGAGTCATTTCAGTGCTGCCTTCTTCCATTAGACCGAGAGCAGCGGTTGTTTTGCTCCTTTGTATCGGTTGTTTAGTAGTCTCTGAAACAATAGGCCCTTGATCAATACTCCTCGACTTTAATGGGAACAGAAGAGTGCTCGTTCCTTCTCTCCTCAGTGATCTCCAATTTATGCCGCCCAAATACTTATATGTTTATAGTGTATTATCCGCTATTATGCCGGGAGCTCTTTGAGAGCAGGGACTATTTTTTTAAGGAGTCGAGCAGAGGAAGAGGCTTTTCTTTGTATGCTCAGCGCTTGGCACAGGCTCTTGAACGAGTTCTTCTTGACTGACATCTCCCCTCATCCGTACTGTTTGCTATCATAAAACGGTCAAAAACGCACTGCCAGCACATTTGGGAAATGGTACTCCTTCACCGGCACAACTTCTTTGTCACCGAGGAGCTTTGGATCCCTTGTGAATGAATGCTTATTGTGTACGTGGAGTGTAGACCACCTTTTTGGGGGATGGGGGGTAGTGAAGAGGCGACAAAGTCTTGCAGAGTACTTTGGTTTGACAACTAGGTCAGTCATACAGACTAGGCCTTTGGTCAAGAAACTCCCTCTAACTATGCAGGTTGGCTCCTTCTCTGAAACTTAATAGTCTTAAAAGAGGGGTTCTCAGGCCGAAGTTTGTGAACTCTTTCTTTTTTTTTTTTTTTTTTAATTTTGATAATGCTTCCAGTATAGTTGCTTTCCTTTGCAATACTGCATGTTTTATATTGTGCTTTTAAAAATTCTGGGAAGATCATAGGTTTTCCGGAGTGCCAGACAAGTCCTTGACAAAAAGAATTCCTGTCTTAAATAGTTGTCTAGATCAGGACTTAAACTTTTTTATGTTCCTCACCCCATTTTGCTTGGAAAATTTATGTGGCTTGAGGAACATAGACATAAAATATTTACTGATAATCATAATTTCAAGACCCTCAAATTCAGTTATGAGACCCTGTATGGGATTGAGACCCACAGTTTAAGAAACTGATTTAGAATACTTGCAAAGTTGTGTGACTTGTCTGGAGTCACAGAGAAGTGGGACTTAAACACAGATTTTCTTGATGCCTAGGCCAGTTTTATTCACTGTCAGACTGCCTTTCTCATGATAATTGGCGATATAATGAACAATAATAAAGCTTTAGAGAATTGAGAAGGAAAGAAGCAAAACAAGAAAACAAATATAAGTGCTTACTATGTGCTAGGTGACAAGGAAAAGGGAAAAGAAGAGTAGATATACAAAAGCCAAAAGTAGTTCCTATTCCCATAGGGGAAATCTTAAAAATAAATGAAATGATAATATCTAGGATTATTAAGTCAATGGATAAACAAACATTTATATGAGAGGCTGCTTAGTGTAGTGAATGGATAGTGAGCTGTCATCAAACCATCAAGGTTTGGGTTTAAATTTCACCTTTAATTCACACCTTACTGTGTGGTCCTTTACTGGCCATTTAATTTCTTAGTGCTCTAGACAGCTCTATAAGGCTATGTAAGGTGCAGAGAAAGAAGTGATCTACATGAGTACAATTTTTTTTCAACTGGGAGTTCTTCATACCTGTGAAACTAAGATGTAATTCTTATCCTTCTTTCTGTTAAGGCTGCCCAAGGTATACGTGAGGAGACAAATAAGAAATTAAAGAGCTTTTGTTGTGCTAGGGAAATGTTTGCAGATAGATAATTACAAGAAGGACATTATACATAATCAAAATATTCAGTGATGGTCGAGAGGGGTGATTCAGAGAGGGAAAGGTTCTGAGGATCACAGATCACCTTGGAAAAGACAAGTGAACTAGAGAGGTGAGATGTGTGACCTGGGAAATACCAAGTAAGATCTTTGCTTAAAGCAGAGAATTTCAAGGGTAGAAACAAATTTTAAGTGGCTTAAAGGAAGTGGGGTATAGGAAAATATAGAAAGGGGAGCTTTCTAATAAAAGAAAGCTTTTAATGATTCCTTTTTTTTTTTTTAAACCCTGTAGGGTCTTGTCTTTCTGGAGTTTTTTTCCCCCCTCCTTTTTAATATTCTCCAAAGATGGGGATTACTTGTGCTTTCCTTAATTTTGTATTTACCGTCTTGTATTTTTGTTATCTCTGGGTTATCTTGCCTTTTTGTTGGCTCTCTGTTTAGACAGCCAGAGGATTTTTTTTTTTTTTAATCTGGCAAATCATCCTCTTTTCCACCTCCTTTTAAAGCCCTACCTACTAGTAACCAAAAAGAAAAAAAGAAAAAAAAAAAAAAAAAAGGAAACGTCAGTGTTGATTAAAGAGCACAAAGTGGTAGTAAAATTTTAGATGTACATGTATTTAATGTGAAATCATGCTTTTCCAATTTGTTAATGTTAAGGAGCAAAAAAAATTAGGGGCAAAGATAAGGAAAAGGGTAGATTGCCCTTGACTTAACGAAAAGGTGATCAGCACTGTAGGGGGTTTTAGTACTTAAAGTTTTTGATATTTGAGATTTGGCTATGTTGATGCTTTGAAAACAGAAGTTCTTGAGAGTAGACTATTTGTTGATTAAGAGAGGAACACCATTTATTGTTTATCTCCTTTCTTGTTCATGCCTCTTGCACATTCTCCAATGCTGAATCTTAGATATGTGGATTTCTTTTCTTTTCTTTTCTTTTTCTTTTTCTTTTTTTTTTTTTTTTTTTTTTTTTTTTTTTTTTTTTTTTTTTTTTTTTTTTTTTTTTTTTTTTTTTGCACATAGACAAAAATTAAAAATAGTCCCCATTATCCTCTTGGGTACAACATGTAAATAAATTACATGATGAGTTGAGGAGGGAAAAGGTCTTAATACCTAGGGAGAAGTTCAGTAAAAGCTTCTAGCAGGAGGTGGCACTTAACTGAACCTTGAAGAAAACAGGTTTCCAAGAGGTGGAGCAGAAGTACATTCCAGACCTGGGGGAACAGAATGGACTGTGCAAAGGTTTGGAATGTGGTGGAGGGTGGCATGCTATGTATGGCTGGATCATAGTGAGAAGAAAAATATGCAAAAATAGCTTGGAGTTTTCTTTCTTCCTTTATGGACTCTATTTGACTACTTGTGAATTTTTTTATATTAGCAAAGGTCTTTGAACGCAGTTTGTAAGGTCTTTCACAATTGACTTTGTGTGTTAGAATTCTATAGCCAGCAGGCACAGAGCTAAAAGTGAAATCCTTTAAGCAAATCTAACTTCTGGGGAGGTAAGGTAATGGGGAGTATGACTTTTAAGATTAAAAAAAATTGGAGGAAGCTCTCTAATTATTCAAATTGGTGACATTATGGACAATTAGTTAGCATTAGAAACTATTTTCTTCCTGATTCTTAGCTATTTCTTTGGCTTTTTAGTCCTGAGAGTAAAATTTTTTCAAATCTACTAAATTTTGTTAAAATCTTTTAAGACGATATTTAAAGGGAAATTTGTAAGAAAGCGTTCTTTAACTTCTCAAATCATTTAATAAGTAGTCTAAAAGTCTGTGACTTTTTGCTTACATTAGTGCTTCATGTCATAAAACACCTATGGCATTGTTTTAAAATGGATTCTTTTTTTTTTTTAATTACTTTTTTCGTTTCTCATCCCCTTTTAAGACTGCATGTAGTATCTACTCACCTAGGCACCCATTTTTGCAAGAATGTAAAATAAATCCTGCATTCATCAGTGAATCTTTGGAGTTATTTGATATGTCTACTTTCCCCACATCTTCCTGAGCTTATACTCAATCACAGTTCCTGTCCTTCCTGCTTTCCAGAAGAGTACATTTCCATCAAAACAGCACGAATGCGTGCATGCATGCACATACACACGTTCAACCCAGAATTATACCCTCTCTACTTCCTGCCTACAAATTCAATGAGACTACATGTATCAATGGAATGGAGAATCATCTTTTTATGCCACCTTATGGATAAGTGAATGTTCTTCTAGTTTTCATTCTTTGGCCTTAAATTAAAATAGAACTTATGTAAAAATCCAAAAAGTTATCAACTGGTTTCTTGGATGGGAACTTAGTATTTTGATCAGATCTACTTACAGAGATGTTCCTCTGCCCCCAAACTGAAGAAAAGAAAAGAAAAACAAAAACCTGAACCTTTGTAACAAATAATCCTTGTTAAGTAAAGCAAATGCACACCTTGGCCACATTTGAAAATGTCTTATGTCTCTTTCTCATATATCACATAGGGAGGACTCAGATATCAAAATCATTTGATGCAACAATCTATTGAATTTTGAAGCTCTGTCATTTATCTCAAAATGATATAACTCTTAGGCTTTCTCATATAAGTAGTTAAGGATACCCAGTGGCAAACATTGTGAACCACTATGCAAATAGACAATATGCTTTTTGTATGCTTTTTTTTTTTTTAAAGACATCCTTGAACCTACAAGAAAAAATACTTGTTTTTTACAACATAAACAAAGATTACTATGTCCAGGATATATTTATAGGACATGAATTTAACGTGTTGCCAGTGGTTTTGGAAATATTTTTCCTACATGTGTATTTCAGACAATTTGCTCCCTGACATGAAATAATTCATTTTCATTGGTTAGGACTTTGTACTAAGAATCAAAATGAAAAAAGAATTTGATTCAATCAAGAAGTATCATTGGAGGTCCTCTATTTCAATTTTTACAGAATCATCCAATCATATATCATCTAAGAAATTCCCAAAATTACAGTAATGAAATAGAACTATAATATCCTGGGGGGTGAAGGGAATGGGCGGGTTCCTTGTGATTAATTTTGCTTAATATACTTTAAGACAACACTATTGCCACAGGCTCTTTTCCTTAATTTTAAATCTTCACTCCTTCCTCCTACCCCCATTTGTCACTTTCCCTGAAAATTTTGGAGTTTTGCTTATTGATTCCTGTAATTATGTTACTCCTTTCCTTCTTTTCTTCCTGAGTAGTTAAGTTAATTTTTCCTTATCTCCTCTCCTTCTTTTGTTAGTAGTTTTTGGGGTCATTTTCTTTTTCTCAAGAAGAGACAACTTGTTTTATATAATATTTTTATTTTCCCAGTTACATGCAAAACAGTTTTTTACATTTGTTTTTAAAACTTTGAGTTCTAGATTCTTTCCCTTCCTCCCACTTCTCCCCATGAAAAGGTGAAGTTACACAAAACATTTCTACAATTTATGTTGCAAAAACCCCAAACCAAAACAATAAAAAAAAAGATCTCCCCTCCAAAAAAAAATCCTCCAGAAAGTTTTTAAAAAGTATGTTTCGTAAGAGATTTTTTTTAACTTTGTTTTCTTCATCAGTTGTCTTCCCATTCTGTAAATTTTTATTTGATTCATGATCTTTATTATTTATTGCTTCTTTAAGTTTTTTGTCATCTTTATTGAATTAAAGCTTCTAGGATACCTGTTTTGAGTTTTATTTGTTATTGCCTTGTAGTTTCTATTCCTTCCCTAATTTTTTTTTTTAATCTGTTGTGCCTCATTCTTGAAATGTCAATTTTTGCAGGAGGTAGAAAGGATAAAAAACCATGGTAGAAAGTTCTCTTTGAGTCTGTTCATTTAGTTCACTTATATCACTTGCCTTCCCATGATCATTTTCTTTTCCATCTGCCATAGAATCTCTTCTATAGTTTATATCTTCCCACTTTTCCAGGTATCACTTGCCCATAGAAATTGAGAGTTCCTTTTCCCCCAAAACAGGTTGTTGTCCATAGAGAAGTGGTCTCTTACTGCATTAAACTCAAACCCTCCCATTCTTCAGCTTAATTTATGTATAGGAATAGATGTTTATGAGATAAAAGTCTGTGGTGTTTTGGGCCTGTTTCTTATATTGCTTCTATTTAAGTTCCTCTTTTTCATTTTTGTCCCCTTACATATTTTTAGAAAGAAAGCTTTTAATGATTCCTTTTTTTTTTTTTAAACCCTGTAGGGTCTTGTCTTTCTAGAGTTTTTTTTCCCCCTCCTTTTTAATATTCTCCAAAGATGGGGATTACTTATGCTTTCCTTAATTTTGTATTTGCCTTCTTGTATTTTTGTTATCTCTGGGTTATTTACAATATGAAGAATCTGCTTACATTTTTTTTTTTTTTAGTCGAGTGTCTCTTATGGAACATCCATATTTTTTCATTGTCAATTAGGCTAAGATTTTCAGAAACTGTCATTTTAAGATGCTTCTTGAGCTCTTGCATTTTTTATGTTATTCCATTCCTTTCTGTGGTTTCTGGTGGGTGCAGAATAGTCTTGAATTTCCTTTACATTTGAAAGTAATTCTCTTGGCCTCTTGCAAATTTTATTATTATTGGAATTACTAAATTTGCCAATTTTGTGTCTTGGAATTTGCAGAATAGATTTTTTTGTTTGTTTTTAAAGGTGATTTGTGGATTCTTCTAGTTGATGCTTTTTTTTTTTATTCAGAAGTTCTGGGTAGTTTGTATTATTTGTTGCATTATTATATTGAGGTTTGTTGATTTGTCATGTTCTTCAGCCATTTGTTCCCTTTTAACTTCTTTCAGTAATTTCTTCCTTGGAATCATTTGGTACTGTCTTAATGTTGGTAATTTGTAGATTATTTCTTTCATTAGGTGTTGTTTTCATTGTCTTACGGTATTTATTTAGAGATATTTGCAGTTGCTTGGTGACTAGGGAAGTCTGAAACTGAATGGGGAACTCCGAAACTTTCTCCCTCAAGGAAAAAGTCTCCTTGAATTCTGGCCTCTGTAAAAGACCCCATCCAAAGAAAACAAGACAAATAGCTTCATTTTGTTATCTAGTGGGGCTAGTTGAATCTGGAATTGGAAATTCTAACTCCATTGAATTGGAGATTAGTAAAGAAACATTCATTCAATTCCAATATTTTCTCTGATTCCAGCTCAAACTAAACCCAGTCCCTTATCAAGAACTGCTACCCTAGGCTTCTATTATAAAATGAGCCAACTTGGGGCTCAGTCCTTGCAGAGGACCTAACATGTCAAGGAACCTTTGTCTGCCTGGCATAGCAGCAACCCTCTGCCCTCTGAAATGATATTCTCTTTCAGTGTTATCCTCTCTTTATCTTTCTCACCTATTTCCCTAACAAGACTTTATATATAACTCTGTTGGGATTTCTCTGCTAGAAAATTTACTTGTCTGCCAGAACTCCTCCACTAGAAACTTTACTTCTTGTCAGGACCTTGCCACCAAGTAATTCAGTCTTTCTATTCATGCTTAGCAAAGACTGACTTCCCAATGTCAATAATAAACTTCTTTTACCAGTCTAGCTTTTCCTTTTCATAAGTTCCTTTACGAAGGACCTCTGTGTCATCAGAAGGGGTTCCCAAAACTCCCTACCCTGTGCCGAACCTAGAGGGAATCTAGGGGAGCCAAATTTCATTTGGTTCCCTGAACCCCGAACCTGCCACTAACTTCATTCATCATTTAACTCCCTGACAACCAGGAACCCTAACCTCATCATTGGTAGCCATCTTCTCTTTTGTTTTAATATCTTCCCATTGACTTACCTGCTTGTGCCCCAGGTTTTTAGCATGTGTTGTTGTCTTCCCAAGATCTTCAGTGCTTTTAGGCTTTTTTCCTTATATACCTATTGGAATCCTTACAAAGTGTTCCAAGTCATTAGAATTGATAGAGATAATAATTATCTAATTTAGCATGGTTCAGTATGATTGATCTGATCCTACAAGCAGATGTTATGGGCCAGAACTTGAAACAAGGTATTAAGTGGAGTTGAGGAGACAATGTTTAAATCTAGTTTAGAATTGATTTAATCCTACAACAAATAATGGTTTCCCAGTGATATAGTATTTGGTGTATAGTCAGTGTACAGTATATAAGCAAGAAGTTCTCGGGGCCAGGAAAGATAAGTGCTTTGGAAGCTCTCTGAGACTGAGACAAATTCATTCCATATTCCACCTTTGTGGTGACTGGAGACATTCAGAGGGAGCTAGGGGCTGAAGCTCAAGACTTTGAAGGACACAATAAAGGACTGGATTTTTAACTCTTGGCTTCATTTGAAGTGATTATTACTTTGAACTGAAACTAAGGCTGCCTCCAGAAACCTTCCCGAGAAACCTGCTCCCAGAGAGAGAATCATTATATGATACAAAAGAAGAGAACATCACATACACTTGTATTGCTTACTTTCTGACTCCTCCTATAGTAGCAGGCCTCCCAGATGCTAGTTGTTGGATTCTTTACTCAGCTTCCTTTTACATTAGAGAATTAATTTTTCACTGTTCTTAATCCCTGCCCCAAGTGACATCTAGGGGTATCAAAGTGACCCACATTGGATACTAATGCCATTTTTTTCAGGCCTAGTATAGTCCAGCATGCTGGCTGGCATCCTGCCCCAATTCCCTCTTTAGTTCTTTGACTAAGTGCTGCTGCCTCTCAGGTTGCCCATTCAATCTCTAACACCACCTTCTCAGGGCACAGATAAAGTCTACTGTTTGTTGGGATGAGGATTGGGGCTGGCTGTGTTGAGAGACCGCAGCAACCACAATAGGAAATTGCAGAATAGAGTATAGTCTGCTTATGTGCCCTGCCAGCCTTGGGAGCTAGTGAGAATGGGTGCTGATGCTAATTCTTTAATCTGTTGCCTTGTTAGGCTTCGTGGTTTCTTGGCTTTTGGAGTTATTCCTCTTAGAGAGTTTTTAAGAATGTTTCATCTTATTGCTCACGTGACATATCTCTGTGAATGTATTTTTAAATGGAACCAAAATATCATCTTTTTCTTTCTCCAATTTGACCATATTTAGATTCCTTGCCTTGAATTTTGCAAACCAGTTGCTTAGAAATCAGGTTCCCAGGAGCCAATGTGAAATGAACTGGACCCTCCTAGTTGTTGGAATATTGGAGGTATTTAAAAGGGATCCCAAATTAATTAAATGCCATCTTTATAAGCAATGAACTACTACAAGAAGTAGTAGTAATGGACTGTGTCCTGACTGTGCCACTAGCTAGTTGTATGTATGTTTTTGGGCAAGCCATGCTAGATTGCATTTTTTTCTCTGTACAAGGCAGTATCTTTGAAGTTTAAAAAATATTTTAAATATAACCTTGTAAACATGGTTTTATGAAGAAAGCAATTTCATAAGATCATCATTAACGAGATATGCTTATTGATTGACTGACAATCCTATAAATAAAGGATAGGTTCCAGAAACTCTTGTGAACAGAAATTGCTATCTTCTTTATATTTTTATTCCTATTACCCAGCTTGCTTGGCACAGTAGGCATTTAATAAATACTTAATTTCTCAATTAATACGGTTTTCCCTCTCATCTTAGTTATTTTGGTCATATCATTGGGTCACATTAACTTATTGAGACACTTTATATTTAGCTGTAGGCAGACTTATATGATATAAGCAATCCTTTTAATATCATGACAACTTTGGGAGGTGGGTATTATGATTATGTCCATTTTTTAGGAAACTGAGCCAAGCACAGGTTACAGGACTTGGCCAGAGTCATACAACTAGTAAAGCAAGTGTTTTAGACAGGATTTTAAACAGAATTTGACTCCAGTCCTGGCCTTCTTTCTCTTAAGCTTGGAGAAACAAGTTTCTCATCTTAGAATTTTCAGTGTCCATGAAATTGCAGATTTTCTCCTCCTCTTCCTTCTTCCTCTTCTTCCAAGTGGTTAAAAAGTTCAAATAATTATGTATGCTTGTTTTTCAGTTATTTCTGTGTGTGTGTGTGTGTGTGTGTGTGTTCGTGTGTTCACTGAAGCAGTTGTTTTAAGTGACTTTCCCAGGGTCACACACCTAGGAAATGTATCTGTGGCCAGATTTGAACTTAGGTCCTCGTGACTTCAGGACTGGTGCTCTATTCACTGTGCCACCTAGCTGCCCCAAGTTATTTCAGTTTTTAAAAAGTTTTGGGTTTAAAGGAAAGGAAACTATATTATCCTTAACAATGAATATTTTGGAGAATAACAATAAACAAATAAACAAAAACAAGAATAGCAATCTCATATTTTGGAGAACTCTTAGCTTAATGGGAGTTTCCAGAAGTAAACCCTTCAGTTAGTCATCTAAAGAATTTTTCCACAAATAGTGGCGTTCTTACCATTGCTCAGATAAATTAATTTAAATTTTGAATCTTTTTTTATATGTCTTATCTCCCTTTTAGTTTCAATTCTACGAGTCTTGGTTTGTTATGGTTACTGATAAAGTCCTTGAATTCATATAGTCACTCTAATACCATGACAATTGGAGTTCCTTGATATTTGATTTTTTGGTGAACCAAAAAGCAATTACTAAGAATTAAGAGCCAGGAATGCAAAGAGGAAAATAATAACTTTTTGTTCTCAGGAGCTCCAGATGTTTCAGCTACAGTGGACAGGAAGAGACAGACAGGAATTCATATTCTTTAGAATTATTTTCCTTAATAAAGCCACATTTGTTTTTGATATTGATGCTTTTCTGATGAAGGACTTCAGAAAATTTTGTTTTCTGGAATTAAGTGACTGGGACTGTTGAAAAGGCAGTTTTTCAAGACTTGTCTTGCAAGGGTTGCTTTCCTGACTGATAGTTTTAGAAGCAGTTTGGAAACAGGAACAATAGGTAGTTTGGGGATACTATGTTGAGGGAAACCATCCGATTCAGCAACTGAAACTGCCACAGTATGGATTTCTGCATTCAGAGTCTTAACTTTTCTATTGAAAAGAATAAAGCTTGCCTCTACGTTAGGTCTCTGGAAGCAATATTGATCACTGTACTTGTTTTTTGACTTTGGATTTTTATGTTGTCTTTACCTATATTTCTGATTTGACTGATTTGCTCTTTAGTTCATGAAAGTCCCAGTTTCTGTGAATTCTTTGTATTTGCCTAGAAGTAATATTTATTAACATGATTTTTATCATATCATTTACAAATAAATTATTTTTCAGAACAATTTGGATTAATTTCCAGTTGTCCCAGAAATGTACTAATTCCTCTGTTTTCTTGTAACTCCTTTAACATTAACCATTCCCATCTTTCCTCTTTGAAAATTAGATGGGTGTGAAATAATATTGCAGTTTTTTAACGTTGTATTTCTTACACATGCTATGTTCACTTTTTTCTTTTGTTTTTTTTCTCTCATTGTTTTTCCCTTTGTTCTGATTTTTCTCTCCCAACATGATTCATAAGAAAATGTGTTTTTAAAAAATGAATGTACATGTATAACAAGAAAAAAATTGTAATAAAAAATTGCATTCCCCAAAATTTTTAAAATAAATTCTTGTTGATATCTTTTCATATCACCAAAATTTATCGCAATATAACTCCTGGCATTTTTCTTAACTATTATTATTTTTTTTCCTATGTTTTTTGATTCAAGATATGGACTATTTTGCTGAGCTTTTACTATTGTGATGACTGTCTAAGATTCCAGAGGACTGATGATGAAATATGCTACTTATCTCCTCATAGAGAAGGAAGAACTTGGAATGCAGAATGAGACATTTTTTGGACATGTCCAATGTGGAAATTTGTTTTGATTTACTCAAAATTTATTATACATGTTTGTAATGGTTTTATTTTTCTCATGTTTTCAATTAGGAGAGGGGGTAGGGGGAGAAGGCAGACTTTGGCTGATTGAAAAAATTAAAAAAAAAAAACCAAACACTTCATATCCTATTGACCACTTGGCCATTAGGGAATCAGACTTTTATCAGAGTTGCTTGATACAAAGATTTTTTTTTCCCTCAGTTGCTAGCTGCTTTTGTAATTATCACAATTTTATCTTCTCCAACTTAATTTTATATTATGGAAATTGTCTATTGTTTTTTCTGTAATATATATTTCTTGTCTGGTTAAATATTTTATTCATTTTACATTTATTTTAATGGAATTTTCCTATTTGCTTCTGTGTTTTTTGTTCTTTTAGTATTGTACAGAAGTGCTGTAACTTCTTCCTTATTCTTGTCCCCTGTGTCATCTGAAAAATTTTTTCTTCTCAAACAGTTGCTGTGAAAAAGCAGGTTATATAATTTGGCAGTTTGCCAATTCCTTCTCTGGGTAGTCTGGCACTGTGCCAATGAATAAAGTCACCATGAAATATATAATAATGTTATAACATCCATAAAGTAAAATTTTGTAAATTAGAAAATGTCATCACCCTAGATTTTTAGAAAATGTTACAATTTTACTTGTTACTTACAGGTTAGAAATTAATATATGTTTTCTCTTTTTTACCTTATTTAAAACTATGTTTAGTTGATATTTTAAAAGATTTTTATTGGCATTTTTTTTTGTTTTTAATATGTAAATTTGTTCCTATATATCCCTCTCCTTCCTGCATCTCAGAAAGCCATCCTTTATAACTGTTAAGAAACAAAACCTTACTAAGAACTCCAGACGAATGCAGGAAAGATTTATTTTACAATCTTGCAAGATGGGGCGCCTGGGTAAATAGACACACCTTTGGGACTCCAAAGGCACCATTTTATTTCCTGTTCTGAAGCACAAGTCCCTTCCCTGATTCCCATTAATTGGATGTTAGGCCACATGAATTTCCACCCCTAATTACATAGCCAATCCCTGCTCCCAAAGAACTTAACATTCTAGAAAGGGGAAACTCTTAACAGAGGAGGGCTTGGAACAAAAAACAAAAAATTCTTTTCAAATCTCAGGCCACTGCTCCTGACCACAAAAATCAGTTCTTGCCCCCAAGGAGCTTACATTCTTTTGAGGAAAGATAAACTTCACCCTTGATTATTCCTTGATGTCCTTAAGGTTTTCTAATTTAAGTTTCATTTTTCCAATTTGATTTTCATAACTCTGGAAAACAAACTTCATCCATTTCTCACAATAATAAAGAATTATTTTTATTTTTTAATAATAGCTTTTTATTTTTAAAATACATGTAAAGATAATTTTCAACATTTACCTTGCAAAAACTTGTTCCAAATTTTTCTCCCTCCTTTCCATCCATCCCCCCTCCCCTAGACAGAAGTAATCCAAAATAGGTTAAACATGTGCATTTCTTCTAAACATATTTCCATATTTATCATGCTGCACAAGAAAAATCAGATCAAAAAGGGAAAAGACAAGAAAAAAAAAAGCAAGCAAGCAAACAATAACAAAAAAGGTGAAAATACTATGTAATGATCTACATTCGAGTCCCTAGAGTCCTCTTTCTGGATGTAGATGACTCCATCACAAGTCTATAGGAATTGGCCTGAATTCACCTCATTGTATAACAGATAATTTAAAAAAGAAAGAGAAATTCAGCAAAATTCAGCAGGATATTGAGGAAAAAACTGGCAGTACCTGATCTCTGTGAAGGAGTGAGGAAAGGTGTCTTCTCCCATCTCTTCTTTGGGGAATGCTCCTTTTTCTTTATAATTCACAGCATTTATTTTTGATTGTTCTGTGGTTATTTTTTGCATTTACATAGTTGTTATCATTGTGTCTGACTGCTTACTTCGTTTGTATTAGTCCACATAAATCTTTCCATCAATCTCTGAATTAATCTTGTTCATTGTTTCTTGTGGCACAGTATTTTTCATCATTTATGAATCACAATTTATTTAGCTATTCCCCAGTTGATGGGTTCTATTTTGTTCCTAATTCTTTGCTCCTACAAAAAATTTGTGCTGTAAAAATTTGGTGAACTTGAGACTTTTTTGTCTTTGACTTTTTTAGGTGTCTGAGTCAAAGAACATGGACAAGTTCCAAATAACTTTTCAGGATTGTTGGACTGATTTGTTTCGAACTTCACCAACAATGTTAGTATGTTAGTTTTTCTTCAGCTTCTGACACTTCATTATTCTCATCTTTTGTCGTCTTTGCCAGATTGCTAGGTATGAGGTAAAGCCTTAAGTGTTTATTTATGCATTTATCATATTTAATTAGTGGTTCAGAGCTATGTAAAAAAAACATGGTTATTAATAGTTTATAGTTCTTTTGAGGCCTGTTAATATCCTGTGGCCATTTATCATTTTGGGAATTACTCTTCTATATATTTGTAAATTCTATTTATCCACTTGGGAATGATTCTTTTGTATATGTGTAAATTCCTTTTATGTAAAACTTGTGATTTTTTTCTGCTTTGCAGTAATCCACACAAAAGATAATCAGGGCTTAGAGAGCAAAAGAGAGAGATTTTGTAAAGAAGTTAAAAAATTGGGAAGGATCTTGTTAAAAGGTGTCACTTAGCTTATTAAACCTATGAAGCTATAAAAAACCATACTTATACATGTTCATTATTAACAATTCTAAATTCTTTATATTGAAAACTGATCCTAGTGATGATTTGCTGCTGTGTGCTTCAAAAACCTTGACCACAAGTCTGTATTATATAGGTGTTGCAAAAGTCTTAGTTTGGTTTTCAGCTTTAAAAATTAGAATATCGTTTTTAGGACTTCTTGAATTATAGAACAATTTGGGGAATACTACCAGAAATGGGAGGAGATTTGGTTTAATTGTTAATATTTGAATTTAAATTAGTTAAACCTATTTCTTTTTAAAAATAACTCAATTTAAGAATGTAGTTAATTTCTTTTTGGGGGATGAGGATCTGTGATTCAATTGGTATGAGGAATACCTGGTTAGAAAACTTTATACCAATGCAAGTACACATTTTTATAATTTGTGGTTTCATAGTTTCCTGGAGCATTGAGAGAATAACTAAATTGCCAGATTCACACAACCCGAATATGTCCAGAAGCAAGACTTGTACTCAGGTCTTTCTGATTCTGAGTAAAACTATGCACTGTGGCATACTACCCCCTTGTTTTCCATATAAAATGAAAATCTTGAACCTTTTGAGTTGTATTAGTAGATTTTATATTTCAATCTCATTTAGTTGATAAATCTATAAAGATTTATATGTGGCACTAAGAAACAAAATTTTAATACATCTGGAAAAATCCTTTTGTGTTACATGTATCCTATGATATATATCATTTTTGTTATTGTTTTGATGAGTCATGCCTGACAATGGTTTGCTATTTCTCCAGGTTTTTTTACAGATGAGAAAACAGATAAACAGTGTTAAAAGTAAGACTTGTCCAGGGTCATAAAATTAGTAAATGTCTGAGACTAGATTTGAATGCAGGTTCTCTTGACTCCTTGAGTCCCTTGACTCTTGACTTGATAGCATAGTGATATGCTATCTACCATGTCACTTCCATTTGACCATGTATCCTTTCACAGATTTCCAAATCAAGATATATTTTATCTGAATGAAGTCAGGTGAAGGCAAGGAAGTCACACAGCAGTTGTGATGAACCTAATTCTCCTCTCCCATTTCCCAAATGTTTTTTAAAAACAACCAAGCCAGTAGCAGCAGCAGCAAACAAGTGTAACAGGTACACAGTTGGTTAAGCAAAATAGATTCCTACCTTTGCCATGCATGAAAATGTATTTCTAATTCTTGAATTATATGTTCTCTCTTAGGAAATGTGGGTGCAGTATTTCCTATCCTACCTTTGCCATGCATGAAAATGTATTTCTAATTCTTGAATTATATGTTCTCTCTTAGGAAATGTGGGTGCAGTATTTCCTATTGATACTTAGTTATGGATGTTCATTGCATCAATCAGCATTCTTAAGACTTTCAAAGTTTATTTAGGTTTTCTCTGGTTTTTCTAAAACTGTCCTTTTTGTCATTTCTTATTATACAATAATACTACATTATGTTAATAAAGCATAATTTGTTTAGCACTTCCATTCGTTGAGTCACAGCCCTTTAGTTTCTAATTCTGGGCTACTGTAAAAAGATCACCTCTAAATATTTTAATACACATGTATTTTTCCCCCTCTTAGATCTCTAGTAGAGGTATTGTTGAGTTTAAAGGGTATTCATAGTTAGATCATTTGGAGGGCATGATTCCAAATTGCCTTTTTTTTTTTTTTTTGGCTGAGCCTATTGGGGTTAAGTGACTTGCCCAGGGTCACACAGCTGGGAAGTGTTTAGTGTCTGAGGTCATTTTTGAACTCAAGTCCTCCTGACTTCAGGGCTGGTCCCTTATCCATTGCACCACCTAGCTTCCCCTCCAAACTGCTTTGCAGAATGACTGGAATAATTCACAATTCCAACAACTGTCAGTTTCCTTTTTTGGTTATCTTGGTGTGAGGCCTGCCAGGTTTGAGGTCTACCCTTAGAGTTTTTTGAATTTGCATTTCTCTAAATAGTTTTTTTTTTTTTAAATTTGGTTGTCACTATTCATCACCCCCTCATTAAAAAAAAAAAATGGGGAAATCTTATCACAAATAGATAGAATAAAGCAAAACATCCCTAAAGTGAGTATGTCTAAAAATGTATATTTCCTGTACCTTTAGTCTCATTTGTCTTCTGGAATTGAGGCAGATCTTGGTAGTGTTAATGGCTTTTCACATCTCCTCTTCTTAAAGAAGGGAGATGGATGAGGGTAGTATGGGAGTAGTGTGCTCAGCACCAGTGCTCTGGGGTTTATGAAGTTTGAATCTTCTTCCCCTTTTCTTTTTATTTGCCAGAGCCCAATTACAGGTTTGGATCCTTCCTTTTAACCTCCCCCCTCCCCCAAGAATTATCCTGAGTGGTTAAGATTGTTTTGCTTAAGACTGATCCTTTTCTAAATCTACCTGACTACTTATACTACTTTTTCCCCTTTCCCTCTTTTGTTACTCTGTTGGGTGGAATATAGGTAGTTTCCTATTAATTGTGAATAAAGAATCTGTCAAATTGGTCATATTACTCAAATTCACACTATTCAAAATTATAATAATTATATGCTAAACCCAAGATAATTGGTTTCTGTCCGGTGGAAATTTGAAAAAAAAAAAAAAAGGTTTAATTAGTTTATTAACATAATAGCTAAAGTTAAGAAAAAATGTATTTGAGTTAACTTTATTACAAATAAGAATAGGAATAGTTAAAATAATTTTAAAACTTTTTAAATATTATTTATAATGGAATATTTTTGTTGCTATCATATTTTAGCATCAAAGACTACATTTCCTCTTTTTCTTTAACTACTCATATATACATTGGTAGGCGAGGAGAGCATCTTCATCTCTGCAAATTGGCCTGGTCTTCTCGTAGAACCAAATGTAGTTCCATGATGTAGGACATTACCTGAAGTCAGTAATGCTTAACTGTGGTATTGTTGGTCCTTGTGACATTTTTAAACAGCTGCCTAAAATAACTTGAAAATAGTCTTTGAAACCAGCATTATTCACCCATTTTTCTTATTTGACTTCCCCCAAACTGGAAATGATCAATGGTTAATCTCTCAAAAACAGAATACTAATAGTTTTAATTAAAATTCTCTTCTTGATCCTTAGACACTTTTAACTCACGTTGAGGTTTTTTCTTCTTTAGGAATTTTAAGTTCTGGAATATATCCTTTTCCCAGAATAAAATTAAATTAATCATCCAAATTAAAAAGAAATTTGCCTTTTTTCCACAAAACATTACCATATTTAACTACTGGATCTCCACTTGCACCAGCCACCTCTTCAGTAATTTTAACATTATTTAGTAGAATTCTGTTTTAAATGTGATCAGACCAACAACCAAGCCTGGAAGTAAAACGTTTTGCAACATATCATTTCCCCTTTTCTCTCACTGCCTTAATTTTGAAGCTTTGATATGGCTGTACTAAGAGGAATGCATTTTTTTTATGATGCCCTACCTATATTTTATTTTAATTTTTTATAATAGTTTTTATTTTTCAAAATACATGCAAAGATAGTTCACCCTTGCAAAAACGTATATTCCTTTTTTTAAAAAAAATTTTTATTTTATTTTTATTTTTATTTAATAGCCTTTATTTACAGGTTATATGTATGGGTAACTTTACAGCATTAACAATTGCCAAACCTCTTGTTCCAATTTTTCACCTCTTACCCCCCTACCCCCTCCCCCAGATGGCAGGATGACCAGTAGATGTTAAATATATTTAAATATAAATTAGATACACAATAAGTATACATGACCAAACCGTTATTTTGCTGTACAAAAAGAATCAGACTCTGAAATATTGTACAATTAGCTTGTGAAGGAAATCAAAAATGCAGGTGGGCATAAATATGGGGATTGGGAATTCAATGTAATGGTTTTTAGTCATCTCCCAGAGTTCTTTCTCTGGGAGAAGCTGGTTCAGTTCATACTGCTCCATTGGAAATGATTTGGTTGTCTCATTGCTGAGGATGGCCAGGTCCATCAGAACTGGTTATCATATAGTTTTGTTGTTGAAGTATATAATGATCTCCTGGTCCTGCTCATTTCACTCAGCATCAGTTCGTGTAAGTCTCTCCAGGCCTTTCTGAAATCATCCTGTTGGTCATTTCTTACAGAACAATAATATTCCATAATATTCATATACCACAATTTATTCAGCCATTCTCCAACTGATGGGCATCCACTCAGTTTCTAGTTTCTAGCCACTACAAAGAGGGCTGCCACAAACATTCGTGCACATACAGGTCCCTTTCCCTTCTTTATGATCTCTTTGGGATATAAGCCCAGTAGTAACACTGCTGGATCAAAGGGTATGCACAGAAAAACGTATATTCCTAATATTTCTTTCTTCCCTCCCCCTTCCTTCCTCAATTACAGCAAGTAATCCAACACAAGTCATACATGTGTAGCTTTTCTAAGCATATTTCCACATTTATCATGGTGCACAAGAAAAATCAGTGCAAAAGGGGAAAAGAAAAAGAAAAACAAGCAATGAAATAACAACAGAAAAGGTGAAAATACTATGTTGTGGTTCATTCAATCCCCATAGTCCTCTCTGAGTGGAGATGGCGCTCTCCGTCACTAGTCCTTTGGAATTAGTCTGAATCACCTCATTGTTGAAAAGAGCCATGCTATTGCCGGATACAGTGTTCTCTTGGTTCTACTCAATTCACTTAGCATCAGTTCATATAAGTATCTCCAGACCTCTCTGAAATCATTCTCCTGATCATTTCTTATAGAACAATAATATTCCAGAACATTCATATGCCATTTATTTAGCCATTCTCCAACTGATGAGCATCCTCAGTTTCCAATTTCTAGCCACTACAAAAAGTACATTTTTGCACATGTGGGTCCCTTTCCCTCTTCTAAGATCTCTTTGGAATAGAAGTCTAGTAACAACACTGCTGAATCAAAGGGTATGTACAGTTTGATAGCCTTGGGGCATAGTTCCAAATTGCTCTCCAGAATGGTTGGATCTACCAACAATGTATTAGTGTCCCTGTTTTCCTACATACCCTCCAATGTTTATCATTATCTTTTCCTGTTATCTTAGCCAATCTGGGAAATGTGAAATGCTATTTCAGTTGTCTTAATTTGCGTTTCTGTAATCAGTAGTGATTTAGAACATTTTTTTCATATGACTAGAAATTAATTTAATTTCTTCATCTGAAAATCGTCTGTTCCTTTGACTATTTATCAATTGAAAAATGGCTTGTATTTTTGAAAATTGGAGTCAATTCTTTATATATTTTAGAAATGAAGCTTTTATCAAACAATGGATGTAAAATTTTTCCCCCAGTTTTCTGCTGAGGAATGCATTTTTTAAAAAATAATTTTTTTGGTTTTTTAAAAAATAGTTTATTTTTTCCAATTACATATAAAGACAATTTTTAACATTCATTTTCTAAAAAAAAAAAAAAGAATGTATTCTTGAATCCATGCAACTAACAGTTGTTCCATTTCACTCATTGTAACACATTTATTCCTTATAGTCATTTGCAAACAACAAAAAGCTGATGCAATTTTGCCTTTTTTATTTTGTTCGTGTAGATTTGGACATTACAAAAAGAATACAAAGATGTAGGAGAAATTCTTTCACATAATTTAAGAGCAGGTGACAATACAAATGAGTAGAAAGAATGGGGCTCCAACCTCACTTTCATCTGATCTTGTAAAAGGAAGGAAGAATACACACTTATAGAGCCAGATGCAGAAATACACCTAGTTTAAGAGCAGATGACAATACAAATGAGTAGAAAGAATGGGGCTCCAACCTCACTTTCATCTGATCTTGTAAAAGGAAGGAAGAATACACACTTATAGAGCCAGATGCAGAAATACACCTAGGTCATGATTAACGAGAGCTTCAATAATGCAAAATTTCATTCAGTAAGAACTGTAAAATGATACAAAGGTGGCATCTGATGTGAGCCAAAATTCAATTATGAAATGTATGAAGGGAAAGTTGAAAGCCACATGGTCAGTCAGTTTTTGCCTGTTGTTGTATTCTGGATGGGATGGGCCACTACATATCATTTTATTAAGAGTGTTGTTAATTTTTTAAGTGTCCTTAACAAAATAAACAAAAGGAATACTTCAGATTCACTTGCTAGCACAAAAAAGGAGATTTATTATTGCATTAGAACAAAAAGTTAATGTATTTTAATGGCACAGACATGCCAACATGAAATATAAGTGTGTATTCTTCCTTCCTTTTACAAGATCAGATGAAAGTGAGGTTGGAGCCCCATTCTTTCTACTCATTTGTATTGTCACCTGCTCTTAAATTATGTGAAAGAATTTCTCCTACATCTTTGTATTCTTTTTGTTCTGCCCCCTCCAGCCCATTTCACTTGCATAATTCCAAATTGCTCCCCCAATTTGAAGTACTAATCCAAAACTCCATCAGTACACTGGTGCCTGGCTTCCTGTTGCCTGTTTCCATCTTTTATCATCTTGGCAAATTTGCTATGTGCCAAGGACATTGTAGGGTTTTTACAGATTCTTTAGAATTTTCTAAGTAAACTATCATGTTATCAATAAAAGATTAAAAAAAACTTTTTTGTTTATCTTTCTCTTTGTCTTATTGCTGTCGTTACAATGTTCTAAAGCATAACATTGCTTTATGTTATAAAAACATATAGAATGATAGCAGGGAAAGAGTGACAACTCTGCTTCATTCCTTTATTGGGAAAGTTTTCAGTATATATGTATACATATATAAAATATGCTTTTGATTTTAGAGATACACATTTTATGAAATCAAAAAGGATCCTTTAATCCTATATTTTGAAAGATTTTTAAATCAAATGAATGTTGCATTTTGCCAAAGCTTTTTTCCTCTTTTATTATTTTTTGCAGTTCACTTATTTTTAAATAAATTTTTATAGATGTCTCTTGTATTTTTATGTCTCCCTGGCATCCTTTCTTCCTCCATCACAGAGAATCACCCTATATAAGAAATCACATTTTTTTTTTTGAAGAAAAAGAAAAATCCCCCAGCAAATCACACCAATTAATCAAAAAAATCTGAAAATAAGTGGAGTGTGCACACTCTTGTGTCTCCCATTCCTATAGGAGGCTGGAGTTGGGTTTTTCTCTTACCTCTTTTTTTTGAAGCCAAAACTTTTACTCTTTGTACCTTACAATGATTGCTATTTCTTTTTATTTTGTAGACAACTGTATATATTGTTTTTCTTGCCTTGCTTACTCTATAATCTGAATCCTCATGTACATTTGTCCATACTTCTCTAAAAATTCCAAACACCAATTCCATTTCAATGATATTCTACAGTTTGTTCAGCCATTCCCCAATTGTTGATTGTCTCCTTTGTTTCCAATTCTTTATTACTGTGAAAAATAACAACTAAAAATATTTTGGTTTATTGTATATGGGTACATTCTGTCTTTAAGTTTGCCTACCCTACACCTTTGTCCTAGTTTTGGTGTTTTAACTTGTCATTCCTTTTTTCTTTATTTCTATTTCTTCTCTTTTTTCCCTTTTTTGTTAAGGAAAGTAACATACCTTAGTAAAATTTTGCTTCCTCATTTTTTCCACAAGGAATTTATTGTCCTTGTTCTGTCAATTCTCTTTATTTTCTCCCTTCTAAATTATTCACTGATTCATAGTTATTATACATATTTCAATTTATATATTTATTAGTTTCTGTGTTTCTTATCAAATTAAAGTTCCCCATTTTGAGTTCCCCATTCTGTGTTATTAACCTTGTTGGTTTTGTCCCCTTCTTTTTTTCCCCCCCCTTGTGTCTTACTTTCTTCAGGAGGTAGAGATAGCTTTCCCTTACATGTGCTATATACTTATGCCATTTGACCCCCCCCATTTTTTTCCAATCTTTTTTCTAGTCCATGATTCACCTATAAGGATAGGTAGTTATGATGGCTTAATTTATTTTATTGTTTGTACTTTCCTGGATAATTATTTATTTTGTTTTTGTTGGCCTGGGGGACTTTAAGAGCAAATGATTTGTATCTTTGGGAAGAAGTGTGGGAGTGTGTGTATGTAGGAATTTTTCAAATCATTTTTATTGAGGATCCATCTTTTTTCATTCCTGAGTAAGCTCCAGTTTGTTTGATTTGTCATTTGGGGTTGCATCTTGTGATTTTCATTTTGGAATAGAATATTCCATCCCTTTCCGGTTCTGCTGGGTGCAAAATAGTCTTTTATTTGAATTTCCTTTCCTCTCTATTCGAAGGTCTTTCTCCTGTTCTCTTACGAAATTGTTTATCATTAGAATTATTAAATTTACCCATTTGTGTGTCTTGGAATTTGCAGAATAGGATTGGAGTTTTTTTAGAGATCATCTACGGATTGTTTCCGTTAGTGCTTTGTTTTTGCTATTCAGAAGTTTGGGGCAGTTTTCTTATATTATTTGTTGCAGAATCATTTTCAGGTTTTTTTTTTTTTTTTTTTGGCCAGTTAGTGTTCTTGAGAGAATTTTGATCCTTAATTTGTCTCTGTATATGCATCCTGTCTTTGATCAATATGTTTTACTTATAGAGATTTCATGTTCTGCAGTTTGTTTTCTCATTTTCCAGATTGTCCTTTACTTCACTCCATTCAATTACTTTCTCTCGGCAGAAACTTGTCCCCATTGAGAAGGCAAGCAACATGATACCAATTATATTCTTAATTCATGCAGAACAATTTCATATTTACTGTTACAATCCCCCATCCAAAAAAACCCCCCAAACCACCAATATTAAAGCAGGAAACATTTGCACTAAGTTCAACAGTTCTCTCTCTGAGGTTGGATAATATTTTTCATCATGGATCCTTTGGAATTGTAGACTATTACATTGACCTGAGTCTCTTAAATCTTTCATACTTGATCATTATTACTATTGTTTGTCCTTTTTTCTCAAAAAAGGACCAATTGCATCATGAAGACAATTTCTTGATTTGCAAGTGATCAAGATTTAAGTGAGACAGGGCTGTTCACAGTCTTCAGCCTCACTTATCCTCTGGACACCTTTGGGTCCAGTGGGACTATAGACCAGGAAGTCTACAGATGGCCAGGGATGTAAGAGAGATTTGGTCTTTTTAAGCCAGCATCTTTCCCAGGTTTTAGTTTGTCTGAGGCAACACCCAGTGATTTTGCACAAAGTCAAGGCATCATCTTCCTGATGTCATTGGATCTCTTCTGAGAACCAATAATCGCAAATAGTAATTGTTTCTGTTTTGGCCAGAAACTCTGAGGATCTTCCACTCCTTAAATGATTGATTAATTGATTTTTTTTAATTAGAAAAAGGCCATTATTGCTTCATTTTTTAACTAATCACTGAATGGGTGTTGCCTACTATGTATTGTATGTTTACCAGTTCCACTGATCCACTGCTTTAGTGCTTGGCTAGTAAGTACCATATTGTTTTGATGATCATAACTTTGTAATATAGTTGAAATCCTGGTACTGATAGGCCACTTTTCTTCACATTTATTTTTATTGATTCTTTTAACAATCTTGATCTTTTGTTCTTCCAGGTAAATTTTGTTATTTTTTTTCTTTGCTAATTATTTCTACGATGCAAGCTATAAAGTTTGCTTTCAAAATTCTAACTTTTCCCTTGAAGTATTCAAGACTATCTTGCTCCGGTTATTATGCTCCTGAGAATCCTGAGATTTCTCTCTCTCATGGGGTCTTGATTAATTTTCCTTTATCTTTATTTAGATTATTTAGATATATTTTCAGTTACTTATATGTCCTAAAGACCAGCTTCCTTTCTATTTTATTATTTTCTCTTTTGATTTATCATCTTGAGATCTATATTTTTAACTTTTGCTCCTGAGTTTTTTGGTTGGTTGGTTTTCCCCCTTCCATTTCTTGGTTGCTCACTTTATCACTTTTTTTTTTTTAATAGTGAATTCTTCAGAGCTGGGCCTCATAATTAATTGTCTTGGCTTTCTTTTACATTGGGTAAATCACTTTTCACCAGTCTTCCTCTGTCTGACATGACTTGGTGTGGAAGGAATGGGTTCCAGAACTGGTCCTATCTCCACTTTCTTTCTGGAATAGTGTTGCTGTCTCAAGGCTAAGCAGACTAGCAGACTTTTGTATTCCTATACCTTTATTTCTTCCATACAGGAATAACTGGGCAGACTTGCATTCAGTTTTAAATCTAATCTGGTTGTAATGTGTAATTAAAAAAAAAATGTTATTGTGGTTTTTTGCTTGGATTTTTGCATTACTAGTCTCTAAGGGCATTGGTCTATAAATTTTTCTCCTTGGGTTAGGTATAAGCACCATAATCGGTATAGAAAGAATTTTGAAGAATCCTCCCCCCCAACCTCCCTTGCTTTTGTAAGCAGTTTATATGATATTGGAATTAATTTCCTTGATACAATTCACTTGCAAGTTCATTTAGGCCTGGTTTCTTCTTCCCTTTCCTGCTCCCCATGGCTTGCCTTTTTTTTTTTTTTTTTTGGTTTGATATTCAATTACTTAAGTAATATATTTTTTGTTTGCTTACTCTTTATATTGCTTAAACATGCTCTTCATATAACTTACCAGTTCTGTTGGCATGTGATTTATTTATTTTGGAATTATTTTATTTTTCTGGACTGCTTTCAAATATATTATTTCTTCATTGTTTTAGATGTTTTCTTTTGTTAACTCATCCCCAAATCTAGTTCCTGAGTTGGGGCTTTGTGCAGGAGCAAATTCTGTTCGTTAGAATGGTATGAGGAACCCTTGCTCATCTTGTATAGGAATTTCATGAGTTTTGACTGTTTCCTGATGGTTTGACTTAGATTTTTACTTTGGCATTTCCTATTTTCCTTCTTGCACAATCTTGAATTTGGAATCTGGTTCTTTCTTAGAAACTTGGATGGCTCTTGCGGAGACCTTGATACAGCATACCTAGATTTTGTTGATGGTGCTAATAATTTTTTTCTGCAAAACTCCTAGGCACCTTACTTCTCAGGTTCCTGACCCTTTCTCTTCATGTGGCTTGGGGCTGACTTGCTGGATGCTGGTTCTGATGGGGGCTTGTTTAGGCACTGGTGTGGCCTTCTCTCCTCATGTGACATCCAATTGTTTTTAAGTTTTGCCTTTGACCTACTCTGCTGCGCCCGCGCGCGCGCGTGTGTGTGTGTGTGTGTGTGTGTGTGTGTGTGTGTTCATATCTTTTGAATAATTGTCAGTCTTTTTGTTGATAAAATGTAGAGTTGGAAAGATAATTTGTAGTCTTGTATGTGGGAAGGGGGCAAGGGATGTGTGGTTAAATGCCAAGCTAATGAATTTAAAATGATATATTTTTTTAAAGATTTCAAATATTGATTTGTAAAAAGAGATTATTTTCTACATTTTAATTCTTCTGTTCTTAACTTATTTGTATTGTATATTACTTTTCAGGTACCAGAAGTTGTATACATATAATTACATATATTCTGCAATTAGAAGCATAACATTGTTCTGTTTTTTATTTTATAGGTAGCTGTGTAAAGTTGGTGGTAGGCAGATCCAGAGGTTAACATGAAGTTTCCAGGCCCCTTGGAAAATCAGAGATTATCTTTCCTTCTGGAGATGGCAATCTCTAGGGAAGCTCAGATGTGGAAAGTTAATGTGCTCAAAATATCTACCAATCAGGTAAACATTTTTATTTTCTTTACTGGAGATACTTAGAAGAAAGATAATATATTATCTGTCCCATATTTTGATAGCATAGTACATATAAAAATTTCACATGGGTGGAGAGAACCATGTAAATGAGAATGATTCTCATAGCTTTATAGCTAAGTAGCTTATTTCAAAAATATTTTCATATTTTTGAAGAGATATGTTTTAAGATAAGACTTAAGAATTTTTTCCTATAACTAAAATAGAATTGGTTTTTTGGTGGTTAAGCTTTCTATGGCTATTTGGAGCATAGGCCTTATTATCTTCTAAGTTGTTCTTCTAATGTAATAGTAAATCTTAACAGAAAGACATACTCTGAGACTAGTTATTATGTGCAGCAAAAATTAATTAACTGCAGATGTTAACACAGATTTATAGGTGTGAACATACATGTTATCCAGGTCATCAGTTAAAGATGGCTAGAATCTTTATTTTGTTCAGCAGAGGGAAGAAGTCTCATTAAGAGAACCATTGTTTCTGTTTTTATTTCTATTTGCCATGGAAAAACATCTTTCTTTCTGTGGTCAGTAGAGTAGGTGATATCCCTATTTTAAGAATGAGTAAACAAATTTAAATAGTTAAATGACTTACTGATAATCACTCATATAGGACTAGAACCAAAATCCAGGTTTCCTGGCTATTAGTTTGGAATTTTTTTGACTATAAACAATACCCACTTTTGACACAGATTCCTAGAAACCATCTGGTGAATCTTGTTTTCTCATAATAACAATGATAACAATGGGTGTGTGTGTGTGCGTGTGTGTGTGTGTGTGGGTGTGAGTGTTCTGATTAAGGTCTTTATTTCAAATAACTTATTTAAGACTAACAATGTCATCAAAAATGAAAATATAGCTTCAGATGTAATAATTCAAAAGTCACTGTTTTGTAGCCTGTTTGAAAAACAAGTAAATTATAGTACATATTGAGAATGTAAGTGTTCTTATGTAAGTTATATACATAAGATATCCTTTCAGGAATAATGTCTGGCTCTTATATAGTGCTTTAAATATTAGCAAAGCATTTTACATAGATTTTTTTTCATTTGATCTACACAAAGAACCCTGTGAAATAGGTGCATTTCATTAACTGTGCCCTATGCCTGGAATGCTTTTCTCCTTTCCTCTGTCACTTTTACTTTTCTGTGCTCCTTTAAAGCCCAACTTATATAACACCTTCTGCAAGCAGCTCTTCCTGCTTTCTATCCATGTGCCTATTCTCCTTGCTCAACCTTTCCCCTTGAGATTACCTTCCATTTACTTTACATATTTCTTGTAGATATATAGTTACTTCTAATTTTCCTCACCACACTGTGAACTCTTGAAGGGCAGGAATGATGTTTTTGTCTTTCTTTGTATCTTTAGTGTTTAGCACAGTGCTTGGCACATAGTGATTGCTTAATAAATACTTGTTGACAGACTATCTGATTGTATTTGATATTGGAAGAAATAGGGAGCCCCTGGAGTGTATTTTGAATTGAAGAGTGAATTGTTAGAGGGCTTACAGTGATATTTTGGGAATTGTGTGGAGGTTGGATTAGAGAAGAGAAATTTGAACCAACAGGAACTAGAATGCTATTTCAGTAATCTAGCCAAAAGGCTCGAATCTGAGTGTCATTGTGATGGGTAAGGAGAGAGATGGGCATAGAAGGGAGAGATGCTGTGAAGGTAGAAGCAACAAGACTGGGAAACTGATGGTTCTTTGGAGTGTGGGAAATAGGATTCCAGGCTGAACAGCTTTTGTGTCCACATGAAAGCCTTCACCTTTGTAAAGAAAAGTAGACTCTGTTCATTAGCATTATACTTAAAAGTGATGTCTTGGATTAAAATCTAACTGTAACAAGGAGTTGGTGTGGATCTTTGCTTTAGTGATTATTTTCCCAAAAGGGTTTCAAAGATAGTTAATTCATCCATTTCTTTAAAAAGCTGCTCCACTTTATACTTTTAGCTTTTGTTAGTATAAGTGCTTAATTACAGTTGTGATTCATTTACAACTGCACATTTGTCCCTGAAGATTTGTGTATAGAGATTTCATCCCATTTACTAAATACTAGATCTTTGCAGTTAATGCTATACTGATGGTTTTAAATTTTTTCAGTCTACTTCATCTTGTCAGAAGGCCTTATAGACTTAAAACAGAAAACAAAAAGCCCATATATCAGAATTAGTACAATAGCATTTCCTTAAGTGTGGTAGCAGTGAAATATGTCAAAAGTGAATTGTTATTATTTAATTTCATAAATAAAATATAGGCACAGTGTTAAGTTAGCTTTAAGGCCAAAGAATTGTTTATTGGAAGACTCCTTTTATGTAGAAAATGCCAATCTAATAAGTGTAAATACTCCTTTCTCCCTTTATTCTGTATTTAATACCTTTTTGGTAAATTTATCAGAATAGTAAATGAAATTTCTTTTTGGAGGCAATGCATGATAAGTGTAAATGTAAGTGTCTGATACTGGATTTGAACTTAGTGTCTTGATAGTGGATTTGAATTTAGGTACTCTTGACTCCAGGTCTGGTTCTCTATCCATTGTATTACCTATCTGAGACTCTAATATATTGTGTGAAATATAGTTGGCTAGTCCAAAGATCCAAAGACATATGAGTTGTGGGGTTTTAGGCTCATATATAGTATGAAAGCCCCAAATAGGCAGAGTGAATTTTAAGATAAGTAGTTAAGTTATAGCATTGTTCCTTTCCTTTTCATATACTCTGCACTAGAGTCTTACTTAGCTTTTTTACTAAGCAGTGAGCCCAGCATATAAATATATGTGAAGATCTCCTTTTTTAAATTAGCCAGCTTGTGGATGGGAGGGGATGCTGGACATGTTAAAAAGTGGAGGTCCTATGTAGACATATATTGTATTTAACTTATACTTCAACATATTTAACATGTATTGGTCAACCTGCCATCTGGGGGATGGGGTGAGGGGGGGGAAGGAGGGAAAAAGTTGGAACAAAAGGTTTTGCAATTGTCAATGCTGAAAAATTTTTTACCCATGCATTTATCTTGTAAATAAAAAGCTATTAAAAAAAAAAAAAGTGGAGTCCTGAATTTTTTCAGGTGGAACATCTAAGACTTAGCAGCATCTCGCTGTAGCACACTAGATAGCACAGAGCCTGAACAGAAAAATTTCTTTTTCCAATTGATGTTTTTGGCCATTCTTATTGGGGATTATGAATATAGTGCTAAGCTTATTAAAATAGGTTTTTAAATATTGTAAAGTCCTCCTATTTGAAACAAATTGTTTTGAGTGAACTCCGAGAGCAAAACAATGGTTATTGTGCCTCATTTTAAACATACAAATATCTGTTTCAGACTAGAAATGTGGTTGTTCCATTCTATTTGTTTTGCCAACTGAAACCAAGTGAAAGTAATAGTACAGGTATCATCCTGTGTCTTGAGGTCTGATTAGAAGCAAATTATTTTTATTTGAAAAGTTAGAATAGACCCTGTTTGGTTTGAAAAAACAAAAAAAAATTCATTTAATTTTTCATTTGTTAAAGGTTTTTTTGATCCCAGTTTGGCTTTACTACCTAGGTTTTGCTTCAGTGTTTTCAGAAGGTAGACAAACACACACAGAAAGAAAAAGATAGAAAAGCAGAGAGAGACAGAAGGATATTCAGAGACAGAGAGGCAGTAAGGCAGACAGACAGAGAGAAAGATAGAGACAAAGGGACAGGATAGAAAGAGCAACAGACACAGAAAGTCAGATACAGCCACACAAAGACAGAAAGACAGATAGAGATAGAAAGACAGAAGGACATAGAGAGATAGAAAGGCAGACAGACAGACAGACAGACAGAGACAAAAAAGCAGACAGATAGAGACAGAAAGACAGGACACAGAGAGATGAGATAGAGAGACAAAGACAGAGACCAAGACAGCAGACAGAGAGAGAGAGAGAGAGACAGACAGACAGACAGACAGACAGACAAACAGAGACAGAGACAGAGAGAGACAGACAGACAGACAGAGACAGAGAGCAAGTGCATGAGAAAGTATGAGCTTTGGCACACATTTCCCTTCTCTAATCTTAATTTATTCTTGCAACATCTAGTCTTAGTTCACCTGAGATTATATTCAGTTTGTTTCAGTTTACTTACTTTCTAGATCTAAAAATTATTATCTTAAAATAACATAGTAATATTTTTATATTGTTCAGTAAAATTTACCCTGACTTAAAATGAGACTCAAGCTCAAGTTATTTAAATATTTAAACTGCTTTGGATTATGCAAACTAAAGAAAACAGGGATTAGTTTTGTTTGTTTGTACATACCTCAAAAAAAAAGCTTAGCACAAGACACTGAAAAGAATAAACACTAAATAAATGCTTTCTAACTAAGTTAAGTACCACTCTGTTCCTACTAAGAGAGGTATACATTCAATGTGGGGGATGGTCTGTGCATCTATGCCTAAATATCAAAAGCATACTTGTAATATAGTTCAACTTCTATAAATACTGGTGGGACCTGTTCTTGATGAGGCCCCAGGCTGACTTTGTGTTGTAATCACTTTTCACTTCGTAGATAATCCCTAACCAGTTTTGAAATGACTTCATTCTAGGATGTTCCCAAGAAGTGATACTAGGCTTACTGGTCTTTTTATGGTCAGATATTAATTGTTTCCCTGTTTTGGAAATCATGACGTTTGTACTTTTCCAATATCGCATTATCTTTTTCTGTTTTCATGGTATTTTCTTATCATAGACAATAACTTAGGGGACGGAAAGCACATATGCCACTTTTCAAAACCAGAACATGTAATTCAGTGATTTGAATTCAACAAAATGAAAACCAAAAAAAAAAAACCCTATCTCCTTAGTTATGCATTTTACAAAAACAAAATAAATATCAATTACTTCTGCCTCTCACCCCACGGAGGGAAGATCCTGTCTTTTCTTTTATTGTTTTTCTCCCAACATACCTTTTAAAAAAAGAAAATAAGAGGCAGTTTGGTGGTGCAGTGGGTAGAGCACCAGCCCTGAAGTCAGGAGGACCTGAGTTCAAATTTGGTCTCAGACACTTAACACTTCCTTAGTTGTGTGATCCTGGACAAGTCACTTAACCCCAATTGCCTCAACAAAAAAAGAGAAAGAAATAAAAGAAAAGAAAAACTAAACCCTCTTTTTTGTTGTTACTTTAGTTTCCCAAGCTGATTTTAGCTCATTCTGAGCTTTCATATTCCTGATACTGTTTTTCACAGGACCATGCTATATTCTATATTCATCTTTTATTACTTGGCCTGGCTTCTGAACATGATATAAAAAACCTTAGTTGATTAGTGAGTTCACTCTGCATCCACAAATGTAGTTTTTCTTAATTTTTCCCTTTATTTCCAAAATTCTTGTACATATTTCATCTTTTCCGTTTTGGCTGAGGAGAGTGCTAGTGGTTTCATTTGCAGTTTTCAGGAGTCATGATTAATCATTGATTTGATCAGAAATCTTGAATTTTCAGTGTTTCCCTTTATAGAATTGTTGTTGATACTTATTTTAGTTGCGTGGAAGTTATGTATAAATTGTTCTTTGTATTGTTGTCATTCCATTCTGCATCTATCCAAGGGATAGAGGTGGTTTGAAATGAAGCACTTTTATGTTTACAAAAAACCAGCAACACATTAGTCATTTATTCCCACACAACATTTTATTACGTCTACATTTCACAATATATGTATATGTGTGTGTTTGGCTTATTTTCTTTTTAATAAACCCATCTAGAGCCATGGATCAGTCATAGATTTTGTCTCATGAAGTCTCAGATTCAGTTTACCTTTAAGGGTCAAATCTGTTTTGCTTTAGAAACTGTAGTTCTTTTTTGTTGCTTAAACTTTGCATATTTCTGTATAAACACTAAGGCTGCGGATTTTATTAACTTCTTTGTTGAATTTTGTCTCCTGTGAACTTCTAGTTATGTGCTATTTTCCCTCCTTTATAGATACAACTTATAGTATCAGTCTAGCTTGGGGGTTATTTGTATTTAGGCAGTCTTTCAGTAGTGATGATAACATAATCTCTAGTGTTGTGGTATTCACTTTTCCCCCCAGTTCTTCAGAATCTTTGGTAATGCTTAAAGTGGATGGTTATCTTTCTTAATTTGAAAGTCTCTATCTTAAATCTCAAATGCATCTACTAGAGGAAAACAGATTTTGATGTTGTGAGCACATTAACAAATGTGCCTCATTACTCCGGAGCCAAAGACCCACCAGCAGTCCCCTCCTCTCGCCCTGTTGCTGTTCGACTTCTTCTAAGATGTCTCTCCCTCAACTTCTTAATCTCCAAATTGATCATCCTCCTCTGGCTCCCTCACTCCATCTCAGCCATACTAGATTGTGCCATTAACCCAAATTTACTTAACATAAAATCTGGCATTCTCCTAATTATAACCTTTTATTATTATTCCTCTTTTCCTTGTTTCTCATCCCTCCCAATCTCTACAGCTATTTATCACTTTTATCCAGACTTCCAGTCCCTCCCCTTAGTACTTTCTTAGCTTATTACCCTTGCTCTGACTTCCCTTTTGTCCCTCTCTGATCTCAGTCTAGTAGTTAAATATTTCACCTCTATACTGTTCTCTCAGATTCCTTTGCTTCTTGTCCTATTGCCATTCTTTTGCTATGGATTTCTTCTACCATTTACCTCCTCTGCTTCTGATCATGAGTCACCCAGTGGAGTTAGAGGAAGTCTCACAGTCATGCTAATTGGGTGAGTTATATAAATAAGTTCTCTGATAGCCTGGCATACCGTTTGTTTTTATTCCTAATTGACTTCCTACCTTACTCCTAACTGAGCTATTCCAGACTTTTTCTTTAAATCTTTCATGCTTCCTTCCCCACCTGTCTCTCAGCTCTTACTGAGAAAATAGAAGTCATTTGATGTGAGTAAGCAGCTTCTTTAGAGCATCCAATTCCTACTTTTTCACGAAGGGTCTGAAATTCTGGTTTTCAGTTTCTCATGGAAAAATTGTCTCTTTCCTTCATTTGCTTTATCTCTCTGTGGTACTCTTCCACTTCCAACATTCTGATAGCAGTCAAGTCCCATCTCTCTTACTCAAGGATTTGTCTGAGTAATTACTCATTTTTGTCCCATTGAAGTCTTATTCTTGTTATTGTTGTTTGTAAGAGCTTACCCTTTCTTTTTTTCAGTAGAATAAGAGCTTTCATTTTGGAATGGAAAAATATTCAGAACACATCTACTCTAAGAACCTATTACAACTTAAGTCACCTCCTAATAATTATAATTCCAGTGAGTTTCCTTTTTTTAGTGTTATCAGCTCCATAGCTATACTCCCCTTCCTGTCAGTGTGGGACAGACTTTATCTGTTTCACCAATTTTCCCCACCCACCAATCTCAATTTATTTTTGCCCTCTAATTTTTCTCATTACCTTTTACCTCAGTCTTACCAGTTGTCTTCTTGCCCATTTTGAGTCTTCTCATTCTATTCCCTCATCTTCCTTTATCTTTCTTAATCCTTTTATGTCTTTCTTAATTATCCTTGACCTTTCTATTTTAATGTGGAATTAGAATCTGGACCAGTATCTTGGCCTAGTGATATTTTTTCTCCTTAACATTTATTCAGTTTCTCCTAAATCCAACCTTTTTCCACCCTGCTTTATTAGTCTAAATCCCTATAAGTTTCTTATGTAATTTAAAAAAATTTCTTGAGCCCAATTCTTTCCCCCTTTCCCCATTATATATACTAGAAGTTGGATGTATTACTAATCTACTGTAACACAGTAGGACTAACATGGCCTTGCTTCTCTCTCTCCTTCTGAGTTCCTGAGTTAAAAATGTTTCATTGACACTTTTCTCATTCTGTCACCAAAATTTCCTTCCCCCACCCCTAAAAAAATTAAAGCTTTCCCTTGTAACAAAATTTACACTACTATTATGTCCTAATTTGTGGGGTTTTTTGTTTTTGTAGAATTTTTTTTTTGCGGGAAACTATTTCTTCTCCCACTCCTATCCCAAATGATAAAAAGAAAAACAAAGCTTTTTTCCTACATTTAAAAAGTCAAGGAGGAAAACTTACTCATCAGCTAAGTATATGGACAAGTTACTTAATTGTACCTAGCCTCAATTTCCCTTTTCTGTAAAATTGAGATAATAATAGTACCAACCTTATAGTGTTATTATGAAGATCAAATAAGCTAAATATGTAAATTGTTATGCAAGTTAATACTTTAATAAGCAGTATATAAATGATGGCTATTTTTATAATCCATGATTTATTCTTCACCATGAGTCTCTGTTATATAGTTTGCAGCCAGCTTCAGCCATTCTTGAATTGATTGGCACTCATTTCAAGTTCTTTGGCTCAACAAAAGTATACATGGGTATTTTTCTACAAGTGATTTCTCTCGTCCTGTCCTTAAACAGAGAGTATATATGTAGGAGTGACCTTGATGGTCTAAATGGTAGGTACAGTTTAGTGACTTTTTGGTGTAGTTCCAAATTGCTTTCCAGAATGGATGGACTATTATACAGCTTCATCAATAGTGTATGAGTATTCCTATCCTCCCATATCCCTTCATTGGGCTCTAGTTATATGTGGCAATCTGATTGGTGTGTGATTTGTTTTTAGTGATTTGGACATTTTTTTACATGACTCAATAGTTTTCATGTCTTCGTTTGTGTAACTGCCATCTGTATCTTTTAATTTATCTGTTGTATGAATTGATTTTTTTATATCAGTTCCTTCTATACCTTGGATATAAAACCTTTATCATACAATTTTCATGCAAAAAAAAGTTTGCCATTTGATTTTCTCCTTCTTACTGAATTGCTTTTCAGTTTTGTATGATAAAATTTTTACATTTTCATTTTTATCTCTATCCTTAGTAATTTTGTGTATTAGTCAATCTATGAATTTATGTAATATTGTCATTTTTATTAATATAACCCAACCAGAAGCAGTTGTTATCTCTAGCATTGTTTGTCTTCCTCTATTTCTATAAATATTGTTTTGTGGTTATATTTACATAATTCCTCTATGTGCCTTGATTGATGAACTCTTGTCGTTATTTTGAATTGAATTTCTTTTTCAATCTCTTCCAACTGGCAGCATGTTGGCAGCATATATAAAGGCTAAAGGTTTTTGTGGATTTGCAGATTTATTTTACTAATTTTTCTTATTTTACTAATTATTTCAGTTAATTTTATCGGCATCTGTAAAGTTTTGATATAAACCATTATTATCTACAAAAAATTGCTTTTTCCCCCCTTATTGCCCTCATCAGCTTACTCATCAGCTAAGTATATGGACAAATTACATTGCCAGAGCTTATTTTTCTTGTTTTATTGCCATAGTTATTGTTTCTAGAACTTTATCAAATAATAATGGGGACAATGGACATCAGAGTTTTTTCCTCATTTTATGAGAAGGGCCTTGATCATTTATTTATTATAAGTAATATATAAGTCCTTGGTTTTTGATAGATGCTATTTCTGATATTAATAATAAAGGCCCAATTCTCTTTCATAATATAAGTGGATGATGTATTTTATCAAACCTTTTCTGGTGATATTATGTGATCGTGGGATTTATTTTTTCTGCTATTATTATGGTTTTCTGAGGTTGCACCAGTTCTACTTTCCAAGTACAAATCCACCCTGATCATCTTGTATAATTTTTTAAACATGTTGCTATATACCCTTTGCTAATATATTTTAATGATATAATTAATATAATTTTAATGAATATTTTCACAATGGACATTCATTAGAAATACTTATCTGTTACTTTCTTTAGTTTATCATCTCCCTGGTTTGGATTTCAGTAATATTTTTGTTTCAAAGAAGGGGGGGCTATGATGCATTCTAGACTTAAAATTTATGTAATAATGAAGTCACTTTTTCCTTTGAATGTTTGGTAGAACTTGTAAATTCATCAAGATTTTTATATCTTCAGTATCTTCTTATTTGGATTAAAATTCTCTTTCCTGTTCCTTTCATAGTGTATTATACATTTTTTGCTGCTTACTTTTCGGAGTAAATTCTTAACATTAATAAGTTCTGGTAAATATGTTGAATTCACTATTTCTAAATTTTAGAAGCCAACTTTTCCAAATTTTTTTGAAAAATGATATTTATCCATTTCTATATACTTTCAGACTTTTGAAGCAACTTAAAATAAGTTTTCTAAAGCATATGTCTGATCATGTCACCCTCCTCAATAAACTCCAGTGACTCCCCATTGCCTACAGGATCAAATATAAAATGTTTTGTTTGGCATTCAAAGACCTTTATAACGTAACTCCCCTTTTTTCAGTCTTCTTATACCTCCTCTTTGACATGTCCAACAATACTATCCTCATAGCTGTTCCATGAACATGACACTCCATCTCTAGGCTCTGGGCATAATTTGAATGCCCTTCCTCTATTAATTTTATTTTATTTTTTGTATTTTGCCTTCCCCCACTAGATTGTAAACTCCTAGAAGGGACTGTCTTTTGCCTTTTTTTTTTTTTTTTTTTTTTTTTTTTTTTTTTTTTTTTAATATATCTCCTGTGCTTAGGACAGTGGAGCTAGCATTTAACGATTGATCCAAAGAATGGATGTCTTCTGGCAGCTTGTTTTGTTCTTCAAAAATTCCTCAAATATTTCTAACCATCCTTCTTAGATAATTATCTTGAACCTAGTGACTTGGACTGATTTAAAGAAGCTTGGTACTCTATGATTAAATTTTCTTGAGTTTCAATTTCATCTTAATCCTGATGAAAAAGGATAGATTAATTTTTCTTGATAAAATAGGAATAGAACTATAATCCTTTCTTTCTCTCTCTCTCTCTCTCTCTCTGTCTTAAAATATTTACCTCTATGACTCAGAATAATTTTGTTGATGTAAACTGGTTGTGATATTTAAATGCCATTTATTATTAATATTAAACTTTAGCTTAATGAATAAAATAGGCTCTTTAGTATAACCTTTCACAGTTTGACTCCAGTCCTGACAATATAATTTTCCATTTTTTATTTTGTGGCTTTCATTTGCCTTCCCTATTGGTACAATCCAACAAAACTGTGTTATTCACTGTTGCTTTTTTCATTTGTCCCCTCTAGTCTTTCCTATTTTGCTCCCCATTACCACCTATTCACCAGCTTTTCTTTTCATGGCCCAGCTTTCCCTGATTCCCTTCCCTCCCCTGTACCAAAAGAGATTCTTTCTTGAATCTCTTTAGACTACTGGAATATTTGACCTCTGTCACATGTACTTATTTTCTTACTCTTTGGTATTTATAGATAGGTCTTGTTCCATGTCTAATTTAATTTTTTGTAAAATGACAGCTTATTAAATACCAAGGCATGGGGGTGTAAAATGGAGCCAAGGTCCACCTTTTAAGTCACTTACAATAACTATAACAGGAGAGGGAGGAAGTTCTTAAGAAAATTTTCTCAGCTAGTAGAGATTAGTAGTTACTAGACTGCACACACTTTGAAGTTAGAGATTGGGCAACTTTAGTTTTTGTGTTCCCAACACCAAACTTAAGCATCCAATAATGATAGTTTCAAAGTTATCCTTGTTTATGTCTGTATGTTATGTCTACAAATTTCTTCCTTTTCTGTTTTAAAAATGTTTTGTCACTATCACTCATCCCCACACATCCCTTCTCCCAAATCAAGGCAAAAAAAAACCCCAAAAACACTTCACTCCTTTGGGTTAAATTAAGCCCCATCATATGAAACAAATCCAGATGGTGGCCACATCTAAAAATATGTATCTCTCAGGTAGGAGCTTGCCTCATTGTTTATTCTCTAGTCTTCTAGTTTTTTCCCCTCACCTTGACTTGCTATCTCTCAATTCTGTGCATTTGCAAACAATCTTCCCTGTCACCTCTCTTGTGAGGCCTTCTCTGATCTCTCCACCCCACCCCCACCCTCTCTCCCTCTTCACATAACTTAGTATATTTGCTTAACAAATATGTTGTGTCTCTTCCATACTGCATAGACTCCTTTAAGGACAGGGCTTTTAAAAATTCTTTTATGTCTCTGCTTTTCTTATAATAAATGTTTAATAAATATTTAAGTTAGGAAATTTATTATTAGCTGGGTGACCCTCTTAGAACTTCATTTTCCTCTTCCATAAAAAACAGATAAAGTTACAAAAATGCTATTACTTTTATTTTGAGGTTTCATCCCTTGAAGTTGAACTCATAATTAAATAACACCGAAAAAGTAAAACTCAATTTGCCGAGTTTGATTATGAGAATCTTGAGATCTGTTTTCTTCTAACAATGCAGATTGGCAACTTTTTCCTACAACTTGGAGAGATGCCTTGGGCATTGAGTGGTTAAATAACTGAAACAGGGTTTTTTTTGTGTGTGTGTGAGTTTTTTGTTTGCTTTTGGTTTGGATCTGTGATTTTCTATGCACATACTCCCTCTCCTAACATATGTGTAAGTCACTGAGAGATTTAATAACTTTTTCATGTCCACATTAGCTGTCATGTGAAAAAGACAAGGACTCTTATTTTTCACTGATTCCAACATAGGCCTTTTATTTACTAGTCCATACTGTCTGTCATTGGACTGTTTAGCAAAAAGATTCTTGTCTTTTTGTCCTTGAACATCAGCTGTTCCCCCAATTCTTTATATAAAGAAAAAAGTGAAACCCTTATAATTTGGTAATTTGACTTTGAAGGATGTGACATCTCTTGCATTTGAGGAGGGGGGCAAGAGGGTTGAGGGGAAAGAAGAAAACAGGTGCTACAAGAATTGTATAATATTTGCTAACTTTATGACAGAAAATTGCTGGTGCACATTGGGTACTAACTTTGTCCCTTTCTCTGGTTTCCTTCCACAGAGCATTTCTCCAGCTCAGAGGGATGAGGTTGTCCGATGGTTGGCCAAGCTTAAGCACCAGTTCAACCTTTACCCAGAAACGCTAGCCTTGGCGAGTAGTCTTTTGGACAGATTCTTAGCTACTGTCAAGGTAAGCATATGAAGATGAGCATTATGTTTGCAGGATACATTACACATGAAGAATGGAGCTCTGACTTTGCTTCAAATTGATAAAGTATAATACTTAAAGATAGACCAATGAGATGTGCAGGAACTTTCTTAGCCACTGATATAAGGTCTTTGAAATTCCTTCCTTAATCACCTTATGAATTGATCTCTAAGCAGTAGCAGAACCTCCCTAAATGGAAAGATGTTTTAGTTCTTTTGATTTTATATCAAATTTTGCTTGAGAGAAGTACTTGACATTAATTTTTATTTTCACTTTTGCTGAATAATAAGTAATTATCTGCCTATTACATATTGTCTTGTTTTATCATGTTAGGCAACTTATTGGTACAGTAGATTGAGTGCTGGGCCTTAAGTCAGCAAGATTCATCCTCTTGGTTTAAAATCTGACCTCAGTCATTTTCTGAGTGATGTTGGGCAAGATACTTAACCCCATTTGCCTCAGTTTCTTCATTTGTAAAATAAGCTAGAAAAGGAAATGGCAAACCACCCCAAAGCCTCTGCTAAGAGTCAAACCTTACTGAAATGACTGAATAACAACAGTAAATTATTAGTTGGTAATGAATATTTACCGAGGTTGCATATTGTGTAATTCTTAGGAAAAAACATGAGACTGTATATTACAATATTGTGGAATGTGAACTGGGTTCTTCTCTTTGTACATAATCAATTCTTACTGACATTTGTCCTTATAGAATGTAAGATCTTTATGAGTCAAGATTGTTTCAGTCTGTGTACTTGTATACCTCTCACATTCTGTGTACTTGTATACCTCTTTCACGCTACTTGGCACATACACAGTGGGCATTTAATTATGCTTGCTGACACATTGTTAGGGCCCATCACTTCTTAGCTGTGAAATTCTTCATGAGTCATGAAGCCCTCATATGGGAAGGAAAAGCTAGATTGGCTTTTAGGGAAAATTCAGGTTTACATCCATGGAACTTTGAACAAATTATGTAACTTTTCTGAACCCAATGTGGTGACCTGTAAAGGTGAGCTTAACAATAAAAGATCTTAGACTTAGAATTGAAAAGACTTTAGAATTCTTATAGTCCAACCCTTGACGAGTGATTTGCCTGGATATATCTTTGTATGTTTATATTATAATGAGTATAAACAGAATTGAGGAATTTCAGATTTGCTATTTGTATCCTGAGAAGTATGATTTGGGAATTTGAATTTCACAAATTTTATCTGAAGAATTATTTTTGATTAGGAAATCATAAAGAATGGAAGCACTTGAGCAACTCTTTGGGCATTGTTTATATTTTAAATTTCTGAGACACCTATGAGCAGTGTCATTAGGCCTAATGAAGATACAGATTGCCTGATTGGAGGAAATCTAGCTGCACCACCTTTTGAAAGGCATTCTCTGATCTCTGCCCCTCTCTCCTACCCTTTTTTGCTCAGGCTGAGAGCACTCTGGATTTTCCTTCCAAAAAACTCAGAATGCTCCTGAAGAAAATTCATTTAGTTTGGCTTGCTTTTTCTTCAGGCAATTGAAATTTTACTTCATTTTATAATGATTAGAAATGTCAGTATGTCAGCTTGAAGTGTCATTCACCTTCCTGTCTTTTGTTGGGCTTTTTTACATTCTTACTCTGTACTGAAAGCTAACATCAATTTTTCATTATTGGTTTCTAAGGAATTGTTAGTAAATTCTGTAACACATAATTGTTCTTTAATGTACTGAGTCTTCAAGTGGATCTGTAATCTCAATTTGGGTGTTTCCTTCAATAATGCAGATCTTAATCCTTCCATAACTGGCCATTCTGCGTTCTTGTTTATGTCCTCCCATTTATTTGCTAGAGCAGCCCCACTGGAAAGTACTGGAGGCCCCATGCTTGCTGCCTCCTAAAATCACAAGGGCACCACTGCTCTTACCTTATGACTAGGTCATCTTCTTTTCCTCCCAGATATTTCCTTGATGATATATCCATCATTCAATCAACAAGCATTTATTAAACACCTGTTATGTCCGAAGATCCCTGGGGATCCAAATGCAAAAAATAAGGCAGACCCTGTTTTTAAGTAGACTATATTCATAGAGGAGAAACTTCAGAGAATATGTAACGTGATCATTTAGGAAAAGAGAAGGAATACAAAGAAATATATAAGTACAGGGTAATTTGAGAGGTACAGTCACCTTTTGAGGGAAGAAAAGGTGGGATTTAAATGAAGTTTGGAATTTTACAAGGAGGAAGTGACAGACTGAGACACAGCTAGTGCAACAACCCACAGAAAGGTGCAGTGTTTGATATCAGAAATAAGACCAGAGGACTTAGCAGTGCAAATGCTTGGGGGCTAAGGATGGACAAGGAATCTGCAAAGAAGGTTGGGCCCAGATCAGGAACATCTTTGAGGACTAAACAAAAGAGTAAGAGGGAGCCCTTGGAATTGATGGAATACAGGAATGTGGCACTATCTGATTTAAAAAAAAAAAAAAAAAACCACTTTTCAGTAGCATGGACAGACTGACTTTTGAAAATGAGAAACTTGAATCAGGGAGGTCAGGTAGGACCTGAAATAATAATATAGGAGAAAGGTGATGAGGCCCTAAATTAAGGCAGTTACTGTGTGAGTAGAGAGAAGGGTTCAACTCCAGAAATGGGGAAGTGGAAATGGGAAGCTTTGGCATTGGATAGGCTGTGTGGGGTGTGAGAAAGGAGTAGAGAGCGTATCGTAAGCATCAGTAGCTTATTTGCTTGGAACTAGACAATTTTAGTTTGGTCCCTTCTTTCAACCTAGAGTCCTGTTTCTGAGTTTTGCTTTTATTTTTCTTTTCTAGCCAACACTTATGTTTTGCTTAGCTCAAAGCAATTTCCTTCTTATTTAAATCATCTTCCTCTTCCCCTCTCTATTTCAAATAACTCATTCTCTTGTTTATTTTGGTGGGGGATTTTTTTTTCTGCTTTTTTTTTTTCTGCTGTAATCTCTTGCTTTCATGGTGAAAATTCATAATCTTTATTGGTCTATTCCCCTTTTTTGAATGATTATCATCTGTGGCATGAATTTTTTTTTTAAATAGCAAGTTCGTCTTTCTTCTCCCTTCCCCACTTATTAAAAATTGTCAGTAACAGAATATTTTTAATCTCCTAGAACTTTGTTTTTAAATTTTATTTATTTTCCCTATAATTAAGATTTTTTTTTCCCTTTCATGTCTATCTTCTACCTCATTTGATGAGCCTGTTCTAAAACCAGGATCTCTTTGCTCCCTACTGGATACTCATTAAGCTTTTTTGGCTAACAAGTTTCAGTTATTTTCTTTGTTTTTTCTTTTTCTTTTTTGTTTTTAGTTATTTTCCATGTAATGGAATATTGACTTGTTCTTTCCATGGATCATAATGGAGTGGTTAGATGTTAATTCATCAGTCTAGAATGCATCTGGTTAGGCGTCCGTGGATGAGGTAAAGATTTGGGTTGAGTTACATAGAGTGTGGATTATTTGTCTTCATAATCAACATCTGATTTTGTAGCTATAAATTATAACTCTTTTTTTTTTTCTGCCCATGCCTTAGGCCCATCCAAAATACTTAAATTGTATTGCAATCAGCTGTTTCTTCCTAGCTGCCAAGACCATTGAGGAGGATGAGGTAATTTTTTTCTTTTAAAACTTCCTTTTTATAAAAAGAAATATAATACTTTAATTTGCCTTCCATGTACTTGCTTGACAAAACAGAATTGAGTGTGAACTTTTTCTTTCTTTGCTTCTTTTATTTTGTTGACCAGAGAATTCCAGTGCTGAAAGTGTTGGCCAGAGATAGTTTTTGTGGCTGTTCTTCATCTGAAATTTTGAGAATGGAGAGAATCATTCTGGATAAGCTGAATTGGGACCTTCATACAGCTACCCCATTGGATTTCCTTCATATTGTAAATATACTTTATTATTTGAATCTGTAGTATTTTTTTCTCTTGTGAATCTCTTGTAAATCCTTTCTTTTAAAAAATTAAAAGAAAATTGAAGTAGTGGCTGTCCAGGGTATGATTTAGATAACCAGATACTGGCAGCTGGAAAAATTGTAGCCTTGCAACACTGTTACCACTTCAAGCAAGTTGGCCATGGTTATTTCTGCAGAAAATGTACTCAGGGGTTATGGTGCTCTTGTTTTTCAGTTCCATGCAATTGCAGTTTCAACCAGGCCCCAGTTACTGTTTGGCTTGCCTAAACTAAATCCATCTCAACACTTGGCGGTCCTTACGAAGCAACTCCTCCAATGTATGGCCTGCAGCCAGCTTCTGCCGTTCAAGGGGTCCATGTTAGCTCTAGCCATCATCAGTTTGGAAATGGAGAAGCTTATTCCTGATTGGCTGGCTCTTACAATTGAGCTACTCCAAAAGGCACAAGTAAGTTTAATAGCTTTTTTCTGAAATTATTTTTTAGTTAGGGAAAATAACTGTTTTTTCATTTCAGTTCCGTTTGTTAGTAGAATGTTTATAGATAGTAAATAATAATAATTTCAGATGCATTCTCATACATTGTTGATTTGATAGGAGAAACTTAAGTGCAGATCAATCCTTTGAGCTGGACAGTTCTTTCCCTTCCCCATACATCCCAATATAATGTTTTTTAAGGATTTTGACCAGTTTGTAATTCTTGTTGATACACGTTCTTTTGGCTTGTTAGAAAGAAAAGTGCCTGCTACTTGCACTTAGTTTCAAGGTGGTGGTTATGTGTTCCATGGATTGAGTAAGTGTACAAGTAGCAAGAAAATACTTGTCAGAGAAACGAAGAATTCATGTGTTGTAAAAGAAAAAGTTAACTATTTGACTTTATTCATCAGATTGAAACTGACCACCTTTATTGCAACAGTTCCCACACTTACATGTAATATAGGTATTTCGCCAATCTGGGATTGGAATTTCAGACCAATACAATGTTTTTGAAAATCTTCATTTTCTAAACTGGTTTTTGTTTCAGCGAAAAAATTGTGAAATTACTGTGGTCATGTATAAATTAAGAATTCTGACTGAAGGGCAAGGGGCAGATGAGCTAAATAGAGAAGCAGATATTTGGACAGAGTGACAGTACAGAATTATACCACCACCACTACCACCAGCAGCAGCTCAGGGTTCTTATATTCTTAAATACTTTGTCAATTATTACATAGAAATTATTATAACTTAGAAGTTTCCCCCCAACAGATTTAAGTGTCTTTCATTAGTAATCTAAACTTGGAGTTTCTTGTGAGTGGAAGAGAATTTGGAAGCGTCTCGATGACCTGGAATCACCCCAGCAGTTCTGGGAGCAGCATTGAGGAAAGAGAGAATTCTGTATGAAATGTCAGTGTCAGATTAAAAAAGAAAAAGGAAGGATAAAATATTAAGAGCACTTCACAGAATTCTGACTGTATGGATTTTTACTTTTATGAGGGCCATTTTTACCCATTGGGAGCATCAGATGACTCCACATTATGTTTTCTGTTTAAAAAAATTTCTAATCATTTTTTCCCTGGTTAAATCAGTCAATAAATAGCATCTATTAATTGCTTAGTATGTGCTAGTTGCTTCTGAAGACAGGAAGACAAAATGAAGTAGTCCCTTCCCCCAAAGAGCTGACAGTGCACAGTATGTTTTTGGTAGGTTGGGCATGGGGTGTGGAGTGGGTGTGATCAGGAAAGGCTTTATGTAGTAGATGGTAGCTCCATTTGAGCTGTATGTTTTGAAGAAAAAAGGGTAGAGAATTCCAGCAATATGATGTTGTTGTGCAACTGTATAGGAAACAGCAAAATGGCCTGTCTGGGCTACATAGGATGAATGAAAGGGAATAATATATAATAGAACTCTCAAGGTAAATTAGAGCCAGATTGGCTTTAAATGCCAGATTAGTTTGTGTTGGATTCTAGAGGCTAAAGATGCAACAAGTATATAATGATTTTACTCAGAAAATTTGGGCAAATGCTTTTAATCACCCTGATCCTTAGTTTCTTCCTTTATAAAATTAAGATTAATTAGAATTATTATACCTCATTAGAGGCATTTGAATAAGGATGGTGCTACAGGAGGTGTGGTGCTATAGAAAGATTACTGTATTAATGATATCCATACCCATTCGTAAAGTTCATTTGAACTTCACCAAGTTCTTAAGCAAGAGGAATAATAAAAAGTTAGAGCAGGTGGCTGCCAAGATCATTTCAGATTAGAAATTTTATGATCATGTTAACCATAAGATTTAAATTTAGGTCTTTCTTGCTTTGTAGTCCAGAACTCTTTGTTCTGTACCATGCCACCTTTCCCTATATTTAAAAAAAAACAAAAAACCTTGTGAACTTTTTAAAAATGGACCATCAAAAGCTACGGTTATTAATATTAATCTGGTGATACTGTTTTTTGGTTTAGATGGATAGTGCCCAATTGATCCACTGTCGGGAGCTTGTGGCACATCAGCTTTCCCTTCTTCAGTCTTCCCTGCCTCTCAATTCTGTATATGTCTACCATCCTCTCAAGCACAACCTGGCAACCTGCGACAGAGGAGTGTTCAGATTACACCCCTCCTCTGCCCCAGGCCCAGACTTTTCCAAGGACAACAGCAAACCAGAAGTGCCAATCAGAGGTACAACCGTCTTCTACCAACATCTGCTAGCTACCACTGGATGCAAGCATGCCTCTGCTAAACGCAAGGTGGAAGAAATGGAAATAGATGACTTCTATGATGGAATCAAGCGTCTTTACAATGAAGATAATTCTTCAGAAAATGTGGGTTCTGTGTGCAGCACTGATTTATCAAGGCAAGAGGGACATGCTTCCCCTTGTCCACCTTTGCAGCCTGTTTCTGTCATATAGTAATAGTATTACCTCTAAGTAAACTGAGGAAAGCTACTCTGGGAATAGAAACATGCAAAACCAAGCAAAGATGAATAAGGGGCATACCTTATCAGGCTGAATTGAAGTGAGCCAGAAAAACCTTGTTTTTCCTATGCGGCTAATTCACCTATTATTTAAGCACTTAAAACATATAAAAAGTATTAAAAAATTATAAAAGACCCAAAAAAATTCAAACAAAAAAAAGTAGCTAAAAGTTTCTAGTTCCAGTTCTCTGCTAAAATTTAATGTAATCTGTCATCCACATCAAAGTTCATATTTAGTATTAAGAAAATTCAAAATTTATTAGCCAGATGGAGCTTGTCTAACAATCTGATTTCCATTACTTCTTGTTTCAGCCTGCTCTTTCCTTTAACTTAGCCTTGTGCATGTTGTTTTGTCCTTTGACCTCCAGTAAAAGAGATCACATCAGAAAATTGTTTCGTTAGCACTTTGGTGTTCAGAATCGTTGAAATGTGATAGATGACCTGGATTCAGATTTTTAACTAATCTGAAAAAGGTGCTTCCAAACTTGTATGTGTGCTAGAAGTGCTAGACAAGGTACACAGAAGTGACCACGTTGATTAGGATTTCAATATGGATGTAAAAAAATGTTGGATCATTTGGATTTCTTGATATTGGAAACTAAATTATTGTATAAAAATTTTTTTAGTCTAAAAGTGAAATCTAAGAATAAATGTGATTAGGGCAGTTTTAATTTAGATTTCTACAAGTCACTTTTAGAATTTGTAAAAAAAAAAAAACTGCGATAAAGTTATTAATATTTTGGGGGTGAATCAGATAAACTGCTGTTTTGTAACGAATCATACTTTTCACTTGATTATAATCAGTAACAGATACTGCTTGTCTAGATGTTGGAGCAGTTGTACGATTTTTGAATCTTGAATGTGTTTATTATCAACTTCAGTACCTAAAGTTTTATGTTGTTTGAACTAAGAAAATCCTAATAGCTTTTTCCTTTCCTATGTACTATCTTCTTAATGACCCCTCTTGGATCTTGAGCTCTCTCCACAGTCTGAAGAAGGTATTGCACTCAGAACCATTGTACTGATGAAAGCCTTCTGGTAGCAATAAAAGTTGTCCTTGCACCTGTGTCTTTAACTTCTTTTTTCATTTATGAAAAGTTGTAAGTTCTGGATGGCTGAATTATTTCCACTTAAACAATGCTGTATCAATTGGCATTAATGAAAAATTCATGAAATTAAGGGACTGTTTTTGTGGACTATAACTTGGCAAGTATTAAAACCCAGCGTGATACATCGTAATATACTCATTTATTCATTTGCCAAGGAGATGTAGGCTAACTTATTACTTGACAGGACACTTTTGAAGGAGATTCCTTTGTCTGTTAATACAGTCTATTCTTATCTTTCTTTGAATATTTGTGGTATTCTTACTAAGGCCAGAGAAAAGACTAGATCATTTCTTCTTCAAACTAGTTCATTACATTTAAGCCCGAAATAAAACTCATATTCTCTATGATGTTAATGATGAGATAGCTTAGGAAGGAATCCTATGCAAAAGAAGAACTGAAAGCTACCTTTTGCTTTTAAAACTAATTTTAAAACTACTTTTGCTTGAGAATTTCACAAGATATACAACATTCTAACTAGCATTTATTTGAGATTGAGTTATTGCTAAGCCTTAGTTCTTCCTGGCATGTGTGACAAAATTCATGCTCTTAACACTTCTCAGCTATGGAGGTGTTATTTGTAAATGATGAGGCCTAGTGTTCTCTGTGACAGGCAACAAAGCTGACACTGGCTTCTCCTAAATTATATAAAAAGGAGCCACCATCGAGTCACCTTAGGATAGTTTTTTTCCCCCGGCTTACTTGGAGAGGCAGCAAGATCCTGTTTTGAGGAGGAGTTAGATTTCTAATGTTATTTCTAACTCAGTTAAACATTATTAAACACCTACTACGTGTCAGGCTACCAAGGAGCTTATGTTCTTCTGGAGAAAATACAGTATGTACATTAATAGTTGACATTAATGTGCCCATTTAATTTTTGATTATCTCCATTTTATATATGAAGAAACTGAGGTTAAAAAGACAAGTGTCAAGCCCAGAACACAGTGTCTCATGCTCTTTACGTCCCAATTGAGCACTTTCACCACTATACCCCATTGCCCTTCAAAAGAGTGAATGAGGCAACAGGGAGACAGATTCTAGCAAGGACACCAGCCGGAGACTTCCCTCTGATAGCATTGGGGCTGAGCCTGGAGGGCAGCCAAACACTGAAGGACAGAGTTACAAGCTCAGGACAGCCAGTGCAGATGGGGAGCTAGATTCTGGATCCACTAGAATGGAGCATCACGTGAAAGAAGACCAGGGAAAGCAGGGAGGGAAGGTCTTGTGTTACCCTGAGCCTCAGGAAAATTCCAGCTCTACATCTTTGTGGGGTCTGACCTCCTCCAGGAGGGCAGATCCCCCAAGAATAGAGCCTTAATTTGGCCCTTAGTCTGTGGGGTCTCATGGCGGGCAGGGCGGGGGGCGGTGCTTGCTGAGGATGGTTGGTGAGAATCCACCTAGTGGCTAGCTAACACTGCCTAACTTGTGACACTCCTGTGAATTCCATGTCTAATGAAGTCTCTTAAGTTGTATTGTGAATAGGTTTTCCAGGATTTCACAAGAGTCCTAATAAGCCTATAATGTATTTTAACATATAGCATTAATTGTATAATCATAACCACAGCACTTTGATATTTGCACATTATCTCATTTGGTCTTCTCAGTAATCCTGTGAGGGCAAGTACTACAGATATCATTGTCTCCATTTTACAAATGAAACTGAGGCTCAGAAGTGAATTGACTTAGTTAGTGGTCACACATGTAAGAAATGTTGGAGATAAGCTTTGAATCCCCATCTCTCTTGATACCAAAGCCATTTTTCATAGCTTAATAGTGCCTCTCCATACCCATTCTTTTGTTTCTGTGAGAAAGTACGTTAGAGTTCCAATTGGGGCTTGTTTTTTTTTTTTTTTTTTTTTTTTTTCCCTTTTATGGATCTAGTGAGGAATATCTCATTGCAGAATGTCCTAGAAAATGAGGAGAAGTGGCAATATATATGTACCTCAGAGGTTAAGAGCACCAGCTTTTTGGCAAACTATCCTTTCCTTCCTAGTCTTGAGGAAATATGGGACCTCTGGAATGCCTTCAACTGCCTTTGTTAGAAGGGTGGCTCATAATTCTGGTCACATTTGTTGCAAGCATGCATATTGTTCACAATTAAAAATTAAACATAGCTAGTAGAGTTTTCTCAAGTAGTCTTATGTAAATGTTATAAATGCTTAGTCTTTCTTTTATGAATGAATTATGCATGTTTTTTGTCCTAAACTCCTCCCTCCCCCCACTACTAGCTAGGTAACTACATTTTGTGTAGTTCTTTCTTGCAAATAATCACTAAAAAAAACAAACTATCAGCAATAAGACAATGGCTACTTGAAAATTATCCTAATTTTAAAAGCATATTCTTTATCTTTTGAATATATTTATTTTTAATTAACTATTGTCTTTTTTTAACCACTAGATAATATTAAGGTTTTTAAGACTCTCATTGAAGCAATTTATATAAGCTTTAAAATGAATTTTTGTAACTTTTTTGCAGTTTTTCTCTTTTTTCCTCTCAGCCCACTATCAGGCATATATAGTTCAGTGTTTGTAGAAAGAGGACAACTCACTTTGAAAATTTGAGAGTTGGTTCCCCTCTTACTCTTTTCTGTTAAACCATTTTTTATCTTAAAAATTTGAAACTTAAATTATCATTAACAAAAGTAAATCATAATTTTTAATAATATGAGGAAAATCATTATATTTAATAATACGAGGAAAATAAAAAAAACTTAGGCTTTTCTAGATTTGTAGTTAGTTTTTATAGTTAAGATTTCTGCCTCCTCCTTCATTGATACATTTCCCTGGTCCTTTTCAAGGATGTCTTGGACTTTTAGGAGCTGGGAACTTAGTGTTAGAAATTTGCATCATTTCCTTAATGGAGCATTTTGTTCTAAACTTTTGAAAGTTTATTTGCACTTTATTGAGACAAGATGGTGTAAAATGTAGATCTAAACCTTTTTTTTTTTCTTTTGACTGACCTATTTGACAAGATCTTATTGGATAATGAATCACTTCCCTTGTGTTTATGGTCTTTGATTTTCCAAATACTAGTTTTACCATTATGTTTGTGGCATCCCAGAATATCATTTTCTATCTTTGGGCATTCTACATTGTCTACATTACACTTATTTTAAAACTATATGACCAAGTAATACTGGCTCACCTTTTAATTTAATCCTGATAACTGGAAATATTACTCGTTTTATTCACAAATACAGACATTTGGTCACACCTAAACAAAGGTCATAATTAGCAAACTAAATTGTCCAGACAAGGCAGTGTCCTCCCTTTATTATTCCTAGGCTTACCTGAAATTTCAAAAATATTGCTCATTCATAGATTCATAAATATTCTCCAAATATCTACATCCTTATATTAGCAATTTTCACATGAACCATGAAGTTTTAAGCTGAAATTGTCTTTTATGGGATATCTTGGCAATACAATCCAAACCATTACTTTTAAAGTTTCACATAAATCAGAGATAAACTTGAGTAAATGAATTAGAATTAAAATTATGCTCTTTTTTTAATGGAAAAAAAATAACACTATTGAGATCCAGTCTTTTCTTGCCCTTCCTCCCCCCAAGCACTTATCTAATGACATGATATGAAAGAATTTTGGACAGTTAATGAAACTTCATTATCCAAAGAATTTTTGAAGTTTTTTATATCTTGGAATATGCCAATGATAGTGTAAATAAAGTCCTTTGGTATAGTTCAGGTTTTTTTGTTTTTCAATAGTCCTCAAAGTAAGAGAGAGAAGTTTGCAAGTTTCTTTGACGAGGAGATAGTGGATAGATCTAATAACTCATATTTTATCTAGTAACTTCCAGACTGCATTCAAATTTTAAGTAACATTTCTGGAGTCAATGCAAATAGAATTTTATTTAATAATGACTAATGTAGCTTATAAAAGTGACTAGTGAACTCAACCTCTGGACTTTAGTGATTAAGGAAGTTAGAGATCAGAAAACCATGCGCTTTTTCCTTGTCTATTTTGAACTTCCTTCAGTGAAAAGAACAAAAGCCAGCTGTTGTAGGGTCACCTTAAATTTTGGGGTTGAAGGCATAAAAAATAACACTCTTTATTGGTTTCCTAAACCCTACCATTCTAGTTCAGTTTGATAACTAGTAGGAAAGTTTCTATTTTAAATAAGCTTTGCTGAACAGGGAAGTCTATAAAATCTTAAGCAATAATGTCCAAAGAGGCATTCTGCCTGAAAGTAACCTGCCCTGCTCTGGAAGGATTAAGCTCTTATACACTTAGAAATCCTAAACCCTGGGCATTGTCTTGATGTTTGTTTGTTTTTCCTTGCCAGTGGAGGCATGATTTAATTCTCTCAAGAAAATAGAGTTAGAACATTACAGAATCAAGAGGGAACTCAGAAGGGAGGAATCTATTACAAGAAAACTTCCTAAGGGCAAAGTACAGAGGAATCCCTTAAAAGCCAATTCCTAATGAATAGCTCACAAGGAACCCTTTAACTTAGAATCATTTTTTCCCCCACCCTCACCTTTTAATTCAGCTGTCTTTGTCTAGTCTTACTAAATTTTAGGTTGTCAACTTAGATGTTCTTTTGATGGATTGCTAGATCATTCCATTTTATGTGAAAAGAGGGTCCTTCTTATATCAGCCATTTTGAAGGCTTGAAGCTGCTTTTCCTATTCTGCTATGTGTGTTACCCTGCCTCATCCTTCAGCCCACTTTCATTGTCAAATCCTTCCTTCAATATTTCCTGGAATAATTCACGAAGCCATTTTTTAAGTCTTTTGGAACTTTTCAATTTTTCAACCCTTTGGTTTTCTCTGTAGTTGCCGTATTGTCTGTTTGCGGCCCCTTAGATTTAAACTTTAGATTTTGTCTCTTTAGATTTAAGCTCCTCAAGCTTTGGTCCAATGTGTTCTTGATTAAATACAGTAGAGACTTGTGAAATATAATTTTAGCTAGAACAGCTTTCAAAGAAAATAACCTGAGGAAAATAAGATGGAACAATTCTGATTGTTTTAGGTACCAAATTCTTAGATTTTTTTTTTCCCCCTGAACATTAGGAAAGTTACATGCTCAACCTTAAAAGTACATACTTATTTGCTTGTTTTCTTAGGTCATGTTCAGGGCGGCTTCCATCTGCCTCATTTAGTGTTATCTCGTATTTCTTTTCAATGCAAGGGCAACTGGATATATTATTTGCACTCTAAAATTCAGGAAGATTGTGGAACACATTTAAACAGTAGCAAGTAATGGCTACTTGCCATTTTTAGCTCAAGAGTTCCAAACCAGGTTATACAAATAAGAATTTGTATACTTTTATGGAGAAATGTGCCATTGTATAGTCCAACAAAATAACCCTTATTTTATTTTGAAGTGACCTCTAACAAAGGATGAAGCAATACCCATGGATATAGGGAGAGGTATAACATCAATTTCAGTATATTCTCAATTGAAACCTTTATCTGGTCCCCTAGATGGGTTTAGTCTCTTTTGTTGTGATATTTCTGACCACAATGTTTATTAAGATGATTTGATGATTGTGTGCAAGCTAGAGAAACCCAGTGTAAGGGGTATTTCTAAAGCATCCTCTTCTCCCTCCTCTCTCTTGACCTTTCCTAAACAAAACAAGTCAGTAAAGGTTCTTGGGACAATTTATTAAAAGATGTTATGGAAGGAGGAAGAACAAATGTAGGTTTCCTATCTTCCAAGAAATGGAGGAGAACACTAAAAACGATCATCTTTAATGTTGCTATTCCCCTTATTTATGACAGTGGAAAACAAAATACTTGTTTCCTTCCTCCCCACACCTGAAAATGGAAATATAAAGCTATAGACTGTCCTCAGCTTTTGACCCTTAAAATCAAACTCCTCTGGCACTGTAGGATAAATGCCAGACTTCTCAGGTTTTAGAAGAAATTCTTGATTGGGTGATGTTAAATTAGACTAAAAGGGGATAGAAGGAATTGTTGAGAGGAAATGGCAAAACATTCTGCATAAGCCTCAGATTTCTTGCATTGCTGTTCCATTTATTGTTTTTGGAATTTAATTTTTGAGAAGCAGATCTTATTTGTTTACATAATAATTTTTCATCTCTCAAGAGGCTTGTTTTGCTTATCAAAGTCTGTCATTAAATCAGCCCATTCTGTTTAACGGTTGGATTTAAAATGTGTGTGTGTGTGTGTGTGTGCGCGCACACACAAATATATATTTCAATATGATCCAACATAGTTGTCCCTAGAAGTAAAAAGATCCACATGGAGTCTAGTCATTTCTAGCCTTGAATCCCGTTCTTTAAAAATGCATTTTATGGCACATAAAAGGATTAAGTAGCTAATTTCCTATGTTTCAGGAGACAAGAATGAGGACTTGTAAGATTCTTTTAGGTTCTTCAATTAGAAAATTCCAGTGAAAGCCTTGGAAATCTAAAAAGCAAAATGGTGAGGAGGGGAGGATTTTAGGTACAGTTAACACAACCATAATGTATTCTTATATTATTACATTTTACCATTTGCAGTGGCTAGCCACAACATTTGGACAAAAAGTAAGATATTTCAGTGTGCAGTGACTTCCCTCTTGCTTTCCGGGTGAGAATAATTCTGAATAGATGCCTAATTTGAGAAAGGAAAATAATACAGTGGGATCAAAAACCTCAGTGTACCACCAGCATTCAAATTCAAATAGAATTTGTTCCAAGTTGCGTGCGTTTTACTTTTATCTCAAAGGAGACTCCATTAAAGAATCAACAGTTGACCACTTTTCATTAGTTTTTTGTTTTGTTTTTCATTTGTTTCAGTCATGTCCGACACTCTGTGACCTCATTTCAAGTTTTCTTGGCAGTGATACTGGAATCCTTTGTCATTTCCTTCTCCAGCTCATTTTACAGATGAGGAAACTGAGGCAAAAAGAGTTAAGTGACTTGCCCAGACTCACATAGCTAGTGTCTAAGGCTGGATTTGAACTTAGGTCTTCTGACTCCAGCCCTGGTATTGTTCTCCACTGAGCCACTTACCTGTCTTTACTTCTCATCAGAAAGTGATGTCAGTGATTTATTTAGATCATGCTAATTTAACATAAGGGATTCTAGTAAAGATGTCATTCTCACCACCTCGTTGCTTGACTAAGAGTTCATTTGAGTCCAAAAGTCTTAACAAAAAAGAGGTGTGGACATCGTGGTGAAGAATTCAGACAGGATATTAGAGGGGAACAAGTATCAGGGCCAGTCCAGTTGGAGAGAGTTGACATTCATTAAGTGAACATACGATGGAAACAAAAGTTTCAGAGGACACTATGTAAACTGACTTTGCACTTAATTTTTAAAATACTTAACAGTTTTGCCCACAGTGAGCCAATAATATGGTAGACATAGAGAAATGATTGAGAGAACCCAATGTAATTTTTCATGGATGTTAAAACTGATCAAACTTAAAAAATATATATCCTTTTAGGCAAATCTGGCTTTGGAGTAATTATGATCTCTTTTCAGCTACTTCAACTCCATGTATAAAAGATACTCTTATTTCAGTGTGTATGTCATTTCAGGAGCAATCAATCTATATATTTTGATGAATCATTATTAGCAAAAATCCTTTTAATTATATGCTGGATATTCAACAGTTTTAACTTGGGAACTCATATATAAATACCTGTAAGGTTTTCCCCCTAACAATACACTGTAGTGTGTTTACCAGTAGAACCTGTTTTGGGTTTATACCAGTTTCAGTCGAATAATAAATACCATTGTATTATTAAGTATCATGGAACCCCTCATAGTCGTGAAAGATTGCTTAATTTGTGTATATGTATAGTCAGTAACAGGAATGGATGATGTGTGTATGATACTTGAATAATAGGAGCTTAGTAAATTTTGTGAAAATAACTTCTTGGAGAGTCACACTTTCTGTAGAGGTTTTGAAACAAATAAGGGAACTTGTGTGTCTTAAAAGTGAAGCTAGGCTAGCCAAAGTAACATGGTGAGTATGGTATTTCACATACATGGATTTGTTAACTTTATGAACTGAAGCTCTATTAGGCTTTGGCCTTAACCAATAAATTCCTCTTTCAGCCAACTTTCTTATCCCATCTGGGAGACTTTGATTTGAAAAATAGATTATTATAGACAAATGGAGCTTGTGCCATTATGATGACAAGAAATTTTCTAACTCAGATGAACCTATTTATTAAAAAAAAAAATCAAGGTATATAAAGGTAAGACTTTTCAGTATGCTCATTTAATTGTTCTGAGTAACCATTCAGGGACTCAAATGGTGTGGAAGATAAGAGAACCAACTTAAAAATGAAAGTGAAATGGGCTGGAGGAAAAAGAAGGCACATTCTTCTTTGTTCCTTTGTAGGATTTAACTTGAGGCTACTTCTGAGTGGTAAGTGAAAGGACTCCAACTTAAATTCTCATGCTATTGAAGAGCATGGGAATGCCGACCATTAATAAAGTAGGAATGAGGCAATATTTAAAAAAAAAAATCATGAGATGAATGGATACATCTGTGAAGAACTTAACGTGATATGAAGATATCAAAGGCTTTAGTTAGTTGACAACTTATAGGAATTTTCATACAGCTACCAGAGCATGATTCTGTTCTATCCCAAACATAGCACTGTTTAAAAGTCAGTGGGTTTAAGTAAATAGTTTGTTACAGTTAATTTTATGTAAAATCATTTACACATTTAATTATCCACTCTATGCTTTGGCATCCAGCAATAAGTGTGTCCATCTTTACAGACTTAGCAAGAAGAAGAAATTTTGGAATGTTCTTATAGAACCCAGATAATAGAAGTGCCGTTCTTCAGAGAATCCAGAAGGACCCTTAAAGAAACCAGGGTTTAAGAATTTAAGAATTTAAATTTAAATTCATTTAAGAATCCTAATGAAGGAAACAAAATGCTAGAAAACTATGGTGTGGCTTTTTCACCGAAAGGTGAACTGAATCCCACAGAGGAAGCAATGTGATCTACCTCATAAGAAGATGGAGGTGAGAGGCCTATCCATGAAGGTAGGGGTAGACATCAAGAAGGGGGCCTCAGGAGTGGGGAAGAGAGCTTTTCAGCAGGGTAGCCTGAAGTAGTGGTAGTGGGCTCTTGGGCGATTGCTCCTTTGGAACCAGAAGGAAAAATGGACTGGCCAGGTGACAGTAGGTCACAGTTTACTAGCTGTGGTGATCCATTAACACACAAAAGCTCTGTGATAACTGGCAGAGTAAGGAACGGATACAAATAGATCATACCCATCTTAAAAACTTTTGGCACTTATTCTTCACTTAGTAAACCACCTCCTAGTTGAACGTAAAGATACCAGACCTACACTTCGAACATCATGTTTGTGAAGTCACCGTAGCTTACTTGAAGTTAAAGGGGGAAAAAAAAAACACCCAAATAACTTGTTACAGGGTTCCAGGTAACATAAAAATATTCTAAATCAAATAGCAATCAGTGGGTCTTGAATGTACAAGAAAGATGCCCATTTCACTCTCTTAGAACGTTAGAGGAAAAATAAAATTTTGTCAATACAATACTTTGTATAGAAAATGCATCTCTATTCATGCAATATTTTATCAGTTTTAAAAACCCCAAACCAAACACAAAGCCACCCCCAAAACTAACAAAAGAAAAAAGAAAGCTTCCCATTTAAGCACCTGATCACTGAGAGTCCTGGGTATGATTGCTCTCAGGTCTAAAGTGAGAATCAGCTTTCACTTTGTAGGGATATTACTGGTCTGTGGTCGCTTCTCATTTGGGTCCACTGCCCCCAGTCTATAAGCCTCTGGTTATCAGATTAACAATACTATGCATTTTACAGTTTAATGAATATTTCAGTGTGATACTGTGGTTCTTGACCCAAGTTGTATTCCACTTGACTTTCTTTAATTTTTGTTTTGGAGGTGATAATTTAGTTGAGTTCACACTGTAACCAGTGATGTGCAAGCAGACACTGACAAATAGACACAGCAGTGCGATATTTGACCCACAGTATAAAAGGAAAGGCGATGGTGGAAATGAGGTAACTCTTCCCCAACAGGTGTGTACATAAACTCCTGCTCTTCTAATGCGCTACTGTCCATTAGGAGAGAGTAGGGCTTGTCAACATGATGATTACATAAAGAAGAAGCTACAGAAGAGAAAAAAGAGAGGTTCAGATTCAAATGCTTTTAAAAAGTAGCTTTTCTACTTTTTAAGCTGTGGAGGAATCAAAGCATCAATTAAAGGGATTTTCATCAAGCATGGCTGGAGTGCGATTGAGTTCGCAGTGTCAGGGACTGGGGAGGAAGAGGATGCTGTGGCCATGAGAAGTGGCTGCGGGGTGTGATGGGGATTCTGGTCAGCGGAGGAGGGAGTAGGGAGAGGAGCCAGGAGGGAGGGCGGCAAGATGGTGTGCAAGGGACAGGACACCATGGAAGCCGACAGCTGAGAAGGCGAGGGAACCAAAATGGTTACAACAGATGAGCCAGACAGCAAGGAAGGAGAAGACTTCCCACACCTCAGTTTCCAACTCTGATGCACAAGGCTACATAAAGAAATCACAGAGGGCACACAAAACAACGTTTGGGTAAAAATATATTTCCCCCCTTCATGTCTTGGCACTATGGATATATGCATAGGTTACCTTTCCACTATCCCCTTAACCTAATAAAATTTGTAAAGCGATCAGTACTTCAAAATGAAATGTTTGACATCAATACAATAACTTTTAGTTTTGTTTTTTTAAATTTACAAGTGTTTAACATGCTGTGTACATGTCGAACAATACTGTATCAACATTGATGGAGATTACACAAGGTTTGGGAAAACATTGACTTTTTTTAAACAGCAAAGTGGCAAGAGTCTACTGCTACAGTTTAAGGCATATCAGCATAAATTTAAAAATTAGGAAACAGTTCTACTGCTCTTCACAGCTTTATTTTCGGTTCATGAAAAAAAAAATTCCCTTCATATTATTTCATATGCTAAGCTTTGGCGATCCCAATCCCACTATTCAGACAAATCCTCTCGTAGATGACCTGCCAGTAGAACCATGTTCCTTAGATTAGGAAACGTAACTATTTCTGATGAAGAAGCACAGCAAGGTCAAGTGACTTGAATGGACGGGATTGGTAGGACCACATGGAGACAAGTGGGCTTGAGTAAGTCACAGCAGAAAAACCTGACTGAACAGTCTACAAAACGTTGGCGGGGGTTGGGAGAGCAGTGGATGGGAAGGGGAGGAAGGGAAGGAACCAAACCTATTATTGATGGGGGTTCAAGTCAATGAGGTTAAGCAAATGTCATCAGCTTATGAGATTACAAAGCAGGGAAAGAAGAAAAACAGGTAACTCGTACCCCTAAACTAATGAGCTAGTTCTAGAGCTCCCTTGGTCTAGGTATCACAATCTACTGTTTTTTACAAATGTATAAAGATTCTGGATTGCAAAACACATTTTGACATTCCTAACCACTCTATGTAGGACTTGCTATTGAATTCTTGGTATTGAAGTCCTAAAGGGAGCAAAATCTTGGTGGTCACTTCCAGCTGCTAAAACGAGTGATACAGTGAAAGGGCACTATAATACTTGCACCAAAGATACTGTTCAATGGAGGTTGTATCTAGAAATGTCACTTTCTTTGGCAGTGAGGAACGATTGTACCACCTAAAGCCATTTGTGATGTCAGATAACGCTCCCTGTATGGTCTCACCGTGTGACAAGCCACTGAAGACTTCCACAGTGATTTTAAGGGGAATCTGAATCCATGGGACTATTGTGAGGAATTGATGATGATGCCTATCTTTCTGATGCTGTTGAAGTTAACAAAATGAAACAGATTCCCGACCCCCCATCCCATCTGTCCCACTCAATATTTTTTAAAGGCTGAGAGGTCAAAGAGGCTTCTTGTTCCCATACTTACATGCAGAGGTGAAAGTACATCCAATTAGATTTGAGGGTATCATTTATTCCGTGCAGAGCCAAGGACTACTGTGAAAAAAGGCATAAATACAGAAAGAAAAGAGAAGAGCAGCAGTAACAAGCTCAAGAAGGCCAGGGGAGGGATGGCAGTAAAAATTAAGTTAGTGGCAGCATTAAAATACTTAAAAAAAAAAATAAAAAAATAAAAAACCCCAAACAAAACCCAAAACCCAAAACCTAATGAAGTTCTTAATGCAAATGTAATAGCTTTGGGTCAAAAAGTCAAAATGGCTAAGACTGGATGCTTTTTCACTGCTGAATTACCTTAAAAAGGCTTTAGTGATACAAGGAAGCAATTAAAAAAATTTAATTCCTATACAGAGGCACAAAAAGGGCTACTTTAAAAGACGCAGACACACAAAGCAGCTGGTGCAAGCACGTCACAAAAGCGGTTGAGTTTTTGACTTTTAGTATAATGCATGAGAAAATGCAGCCCATGGTTAGGAAACTGGTTTCATCATGCCAAGAAAAATTCCTAGAATTTAGCTGCTCCACAGTTTACTTTGTAATAGAACTGCAGAAACATCCCATGGAGATCCAGTTAAACCTCTTAGTTCCATTACTGCTGCTGCTTCTAGATTTGAAACTCACATTTTTAGTGTATTTTTGAGCTTCTAAATGGTTTCCCAAGAAAGCTTTGCCCCTATGGTCCCAAATCAGTTTCTGGAAATTCTTCCTGCCCTAAAAAATTCTATGAAAATTGGTTGGTGGGGGTTGGGAAAGAGAAGAGGCCAAACAAAAGTTTTTCACTTCAGCAGCCTGGAGAGGCGGTTTAAATAACAAAATACTAACCATTCTACCCTGGCAAGGCACTAGGAGGAAAGGCAAGAAGAGATGGAGGATCTGAGTTCCAGAGAAAAATATGTTAAATGTAAAAGTGAGAGAAAGACTAGCTAGAAGCAAAGGGAAAGCTGGCATATCTCATCACCAGAAACTTAGGAGGATCAACATGGGAAGCTATTTCATGTTATTTCCAGAGGCAGCAAGGCTCCAATGTCTCTAAAAGTACAGTAAAGATCTTAAGTAAAAAAATTTTTTTAAGTATCAATTAGGACAGGAAAATGTGAATGTGTTAAAAAGACTAACAACTCTCCTTATGTTCTCTCTGACTCCCCTGCTTGAGACCCTTTGGCACTATATCTACGGTCTTAAGAGACATAAATGCTTTGTCTGAGAGACTACAGTGATAGAGCAAGGGGAATTCCCTGAAGCCAACTAGGTTCCAAGACGTATCTGTTCTCTTTGCTTTTTGACAAGCTAAATGATACAAATGGAAGCTGGTGGAGAGGAAAGTTGAGTTTTTATTTCTTGATTCAAATTGGCTTTTTCCTTGGCCCTATAGCTCTAATACATATGTCAAAAGGTCCACTGAAATATGGAAGTTCAAAAGCTAGAGTTACTGCTACAGTGTTTTATCTGGAGTAGTAGTGAAGTGACAAAACAAATTTTGGGGGGGAAATCTTGTAGATAGATCCAGTAGCAGAAGTAGTTATGGTTTTTCTGCTACTAGGAGATAATGCTAGTCTTCCTGTGGAAAACAAACTAAAGTATGGAGAAGAGGTTCATTAAGCTGAAAGGATGGGGAAAATTTTTAGATTTTGTATGTTTTTTTACTGAAAGATGGCATTTGATCAGTGATTTGTAATTTTCTTGAAAAACTAGGTGATGCTGGTGATGGAGAGTTAAATGCTCAAAGCTCTTAGAATAATCTTCCCCATGTTTGTGAATCATGAATCTAGCTTCATTTTAAAAACAGTGATCTGAGGCAGTCTGACGCTCTGGAAGGCTGACAAGAAACCTGCACTAAACTGAAAAATTCAATCCAAGTCATGCTTTGTTTATCTATTATGTTATCTAAGCAAAAAGCTACTGGAGTAGAGAGAAGGGTGGGGAAAGAGAAGAGGCAGAGTGGATGTGGGCATCAGGCAGTCATGGGTACAAATCAAGGAAATACTAGCTTTCGTGGTCATTCAGGTTTTAGTTCAGCTGGTGAGGCAGTGAGAACAGTTTCCATGTCAGACACAATGGCACAATGTACACTACTTTTTCATTCCAAAGCAACATACAAGTAACAGGTGTGCTCAACTGTGACTGTTCTGAATTGACATAAAAGGCAAACCATTTACTTTCCAGAGACGAAATCCAGGTGAACATAGCAGTTACCATCATTTCCCTTTTCTACCTTCTCCCACCACCCACCTCCAGTGAAATGAGTTAAAAGAGTTATTGGTGCTTGGGGGAGAGGGGTGGGCGGATAAAAGAAAAAACAGAACACAGATGGCAGGGACACGTTACTGCAAAAGCAGGTGAATGCGGGAACATCCTTGGCTTGCCAGGCTTTATGTGAAGCTTGCACTGCAAGTTAAAAAACAAAACAAAAAAGTTAGAAATAATAATAAAACCAAAAAGGAAAAAAAAAAAGTTAGGCGCGCAAACACCAGCGTCAGAGCGATGGTGGCTGCTCATGCAACAATGATGAATTTGACAGAAATTAAAATGGTCAAAATTTGAGTAGTCTATTCTATGTGACAGGCAAAAGCAAAATTCAAAAAAAAAAATGAATTAAGAAACACATGGTTAGTTTCCATTTGCATGAAGCTTAGACTTCACAAATGACTTGCTGAATTTGCTATAAATTCAACTTTTTTTCAAATGACTGCAAGAGAACCTCTCCTCTATTCTAAAGGGAATCTTTGATAGTAACAACTGTGCACCCCATAGAAGCAACACTTTCAAGGCCCACCAAAAAGTCAAAGGACAAAGGCATAATAGCTATCTTAAGATGGCAGCATTCCTTGTGGGAAAGACCTAACACTATAGACTTGGGGGATGAGGAAAACAAGATAGGAACAGACAAGAGGGGAAAGCATGCTATTAATCTATTGTGCACGCACACACACACACGCACACACACGCTTGCACATGTGCTCTCACACATACACATATATCCTTTTTTTCCCCCAGGAAAAAGGAAAAAAAGATGATCACTGGTCATTTTATAGCTACAGCAATGCCAAGAGCTTTCATCCACATTTAAATATGAAGCAATGCAAAATTAAAAATATATTATATATATATTGGCAAAGTTCCCTTTTTTATTTTTATTTTTTTTAAGACAGGTCGAGGCATGCATCCTTATTCCTTCCTTGGCCAGGAATTTAACAATTATTTTTACAAATGGGAATTGCAGGCGGTTGCAGAGTGTGGTTCTCAGATATCATCACCACAAGACGAGGTTTCAAGAAACAGACTGAAAAAACCTAATTCTGGGATCCACGCTAATCAGCTAATGCCTGCTGATGGCTATATTCTTGCTGATCTGTGAAGGAGCAGAGATCTCTGTTCCTTGACCCACTGGCAGCTCAGTGGCAAACAGAAATGAGAGTGTGCCTGGGGATGGTGTGGGATCCAGCTAATGGCAGTGCCCGGATTAGTTCTACTTTTGCAGTAATCTTACAGAATGTTAAGAAGTCATGCTACTAGAGTTACAGATAAGTTAAAAAAAAAAAAAAAGCCTTACCTACACAAAAAGGGAGCATTTCATTAGAGTAGAAAAACAAAATTAAAAACTTTTAGAAAAACCGAGACAGGCTATAACATTTTTCTGCAGGAAAAATCATTTTCTTTTTGGTGTTATTTAAAGCAAAGCTAGCTGGTCCCTGACAAGAGTGGGCAGTCTAGAATCAGCTGGGTTTTGAAGCTTTTACAAAGTACTATGCTTAACCCCAGTGCCTGCTTTTCAGTTTCTAAATAGCTGTAGTCACTGGTAATACTCTAATTTGGGTCTGTATTCTGTTTTATCATGGTTCAAGCCTCTGCTGACAGTCACTTTATTAACAAAATGGAAAAGGTGCTAAGCACACGAACAACAGTGTGAACCTGGAAGCTAACAGTAACTTGCTTTCAGTAATACTGAAAGGCACAGACCAATATATACTGTAAAATGAATTCATTAAATCAAACTAATTTTAAATTAGAATCTTTAAGTGGGGGAGGGAGAATTACTATATTACACACTTCACATAATCATTAAAGAAAAAAGCATTTTAAATTGTTTGGGCCAATGAGTAGGGAAACTTCCCTAATAAAGCATTGTGCACATAGATTAAAGAATAGTTTTTCATATAATGCAAAATTTGCTCCTGGGTGGAATTTACTTTTTTAAATGGAGGCACAGTACCGTTCAGCTTTTGGAATTTTTATTGCTTAAAGGCACACCAAAGTACATATGAAAATCAAAAAAAACTTTTCACACATTGCTGGTCTTTGTATTTAAATTCATATTTAAAACAGATTCAATTCATATTCTTTGTTTCAAATTCATATTTAAAACATCTCTTTGTGCACTTATGTGTTTCAGGAGCAAAACAAATAATAATTAAAAAAAAAACCCAACCTCAAATCTGGATTTTCTTAGCATCAGTAGCTGCCTCTCTCTAACATACATGCACACATCAATAAACATATGTGTTCCTTCTCATAAGTTAAGGGAACACCCAATGCATTTATCTAGTTGGAAGAGTAGTAGTATTTTCAACTGGAAGCCATCTTCATTAGCTACCCCAATGAGAACCAGATGCTCAGCTATTATGCTCAAAAATAATGTGTTTCCTTGGAATGGACTAAAATTTGCTGTGCTTTCACTCCTGAGATGACTCTCACTAAAAACAGGTCCTTTGGACTATTCTGCTCAGCAGAGCTCTGGCACATTGTCATGTTCCCCAAAACACATCCACCCGCCCACATCCACATCCCCCCACCCCCACACAGCCCCCCACATCCACACACACACATAGTCTGTAGCCCCTCCCATTCCCCTTTCCACAAGATCTCAAATATCCTCTCTTTCCATCTCTCCTTTGTTCTCTCTGTACCATTTCTGTTGACTCAGAGCATGAGAATACAAAGTCAGTTTTAATGTAGTCTTAGAAACGAATATTCATTCTCCTGGATTGGGTTCATCCATTGTGATGCTACAGTTTTGCACAGACAATCCAGGGAGGACAAACTAGCAAAGTTTAAAGTTACTCAATGTTCAATTAACTAAACTCAACACTGCTACTGTTACCAATCTCCCTGTAGTTGGTATAACTGAAAGAGACTCTGCCTCCTTTAAACTGTTGGTAAGAGGGCAATGCTTTCCCATTCTGAGTCTTGGCTTTAAAAAAAAAAAAATCAATGGTTATGGGCACAAGAGGTTCTCCTAAAAGCCCAGTTCTGTGCTGGGAATGTGGACCAGCACAGTAAAACTCTAGTACCGGTTCTCACTTCACAAAAAGGTATCTACCAGTCATGACACACTTAACTGATAAAAGTAAGCTTGCATACACAATTATTTTTGTTAGCTATGGCTCATCAAGTCTCCTGGTATTTGCCACGACTGCAATGTCCACTTTTAATCAAAATACTGGATTTCTTAATTTAGTCTTCATCCAAGGTTATTCAGTTAGTTGCTTCCAATCCCAATATGTTTTCAGGGAATACCCCTAAAAATGGCCTCTTGATTGGGGGCCAATTCCTCCATATTTATTATAGTCCTCATAAGGTATCCAACAACCCAAGAGCAGAATTAGGCCTCTTTAACAAATTAAAGCCATATTACATTTTTATCTAGTTTTGAAAATAGAACAATATATCATCTTAAATTGAGACAATAAAAGCTCCTCTGGAAACTCTTCCCAGTATCTCTATCTGGCAGTAATATCTGCAGTAATTAGCTTTTTGAGAACTGCATGAATAAGAATAAGAAAATAATAGTAGCAATCATAATTTTTAGAACGTTCATTATAAAGACAGTCACCAGACATTTTTTGTTGTTGCTAAAGACAGAACATTGAATGTCATTCCAGAGGATCATAAAGTTGATGTGGAAGTTTCTGTTGCAGAGCACAAGTTTCATAAATTAATTTTATGTACCCTAAAAAATGTAAAAACCTTGATTTGTCTTCCCTCTTCCAGAGAGGAAGTACTTTCTTTAGGCAGACTGGTCAAAACACCAGTTTCCAGTCTGAAAATAAGACAAGGCAAGTACAGACATGCAAAGGAAAGGACACTGGACTGGCCCCAAGAGGCTGTAGGGATGACCCTGCTTACTTTTTCTTGTCTTTGTCTTTCTTGGTTTGTTGGGCACCAGCCTGCTGCGCCTGCGACTGTAAGAGCTGAGCTGCTGCTTTCTTCTTCTGAAAGTTGTTGACCTCCTCCTCAAGCTCCTTCTTTTTGTCTTCCACTTTCTTTTTCTCTTCCTGATGTGTCCGCTTTAGAAGGTCAAACTTTTCATGAAGCTGGACAAGAAACGGGGAGACAACAGTGGGTTTGAGGGAATGAGTGCTAGCTGGTGCAAATGATGCTTTGTTTTCAAAGATAAACAGATTTATTGAGTGCAGTATATTTTTCTCAAGTTTGGTCCTTATATTTGTAAAGGTTTCATTTTCATACACTTATTTAATTTATATATCAAGTTAAAGAGCATCTTTACTTATTTGAATCCTTTTGGGAATTAAAAAGTCTTTTTTAACTTAAATCATATTTAGTCTCATACTATTTAAAATTTTTATCAGAGACTTAGATGAAGGTATAAATGATATGTTCATCAGATCTGCAGATGACAAAATAGGTAACATAATAGAAGATATAGGATTCAAAAAGATCTTGCAGGTGAGAGTATTAGTCTGAATCAAATAAAATGAAATTCAATAGGGATAAAGTCTGCTACTTGGGTACAAAAAAATGAACTTTACAAAAAGAGTTGGGGAAGGCAGGTAGACAGTGTTCCTTCTGAAATGATCTGGAGATTATAATGGCCCACAAGCTCTACCTGAGAAAGTCAGCAGTATGATATGAGCCATAAAGATAAATGGAGTTTGGAGCTGCATTAGGAGAAGAATAGACAGGTGATAATCTCACTCTACCTTAGCCAAGTCTCATCTGGGTTTTTATGTTCTGTGCTGGGTATGGCTAAAGAAGGTATAGGAATAAGATAGAGAGTGTCTAGCAGAGGGTCAGCTAGAAAATGAAGGGTTCTAAGCTCCTGATATAGGGGGATTAGCTGAAAGAACTGGACATTTAGCTTGGATAAAATGATAGCTATGTGTGTAAAGGACTCTCATATGGAGCAAGATTTGGACTGGTTCTCTTTGGCTCGGGAGGATGTATCCAAGAGTAACATGTGGAAGTTATAAAGAGGATAATTGAAGCTCAATGTTAGGAAAACAACTGGATATGTCCAATGGCGAATGGTTTGCCCTTCTTGGACATCTTCAGTCAAAGGCTGAATAACCACTGTCAAGTATCATATACTGAGAATTATTTTATTTGTAGGTTGAACTAGAGGGCTCTGAAGTATGTGACATGGGGATCTATAAGTCTAAACATAAGGTTGCTAGAAGTTTATTGCCCAATGAACTTAATTAAAGATAATCAAGTATGTTACCCTACTACTGCACATTCTCTATTCTAGAACTCTGAAAACAAATTTTTCTTTCTTTTTTTAAACTAGAAAAACCTGTTTTTCTTACTGGTATTCTTAGGAGATCCATTATGTACTTTCTTTCTTTCTTTCTTTTTTTTTTTTTTTTTCATTTCTTTATTTTTTTGCTGAGGTAATTGGGGTTAAGTGACTTGCCCATGGTCACACAGGTAGGAAATGTTAAGTGTCTGAGGCCAGATTTGACCTTGGGTCCTCCTGACTTCAGGGCTGGTGCTCTACCAACTGTGCCACTTAACTGCCCCCATTATGTACTTTCAATCCATGAGTAAGAATGCTAGATTTGGAATGTGAGAAACATTTTGAAATTCAGCTCTGACATTACCTGCATCATTTTGGTTTCAGTTTCATCATCTTTAAAACAAGCAGATTGGACTTGTCAAATCTGCCACCTCTAAATCTATGAATTTTTGAGCCATGGCTACAAAAGCAAAATAAAATATAATTAAAGCTATAGAGAATTTAAAAATTTTTCACCTTTGTTAAAGGGGGAGGGGGAGTTTGTTTCATGTGAAGGAATGCTGAATTCATTTTAAATCTTAGAAATCTTCTTGTCCAAAATCTTCATTTTGATGAGAAACAAAGTTAAAAAATCAAGGCTTTTGGCAGAAGGGAATTAGAATTCAAATCTCTTGATTCCCCAACCAGTATTCTTTTCAAACTTATTCATTTCTCTTTGTATATATAAATGCTAGTTAAGAATTGAAAGGCCCTTAGCTCTCAAGAGTTGAAAGATGTCTTGGGAATTAAGAAGCAAAATTCCAATGTGTGCAATTGTTAGCTCTTGAGGAATAATCAAGTGTCCTTCCATGGCTTTTGCATGTGGCAGCAAATATGTCAAAGTCACAGTTTCATGACCCTAAGAACCTGGAGTTTCCCAGTTCTAGTGAATGAGTTCCTGATACTTGATTAATGAGAATAGGAATTAATTTTCCCAAGCCATTAGAAAAAACAGCTGATTAGGACTCAGTAGACCTGGATTCTTTTCCCCAACTACCGTGCTAAATGCTAGATGTGACTTTGGGTGATTCATTTAACTACCCAAGGCTTCAATAAACTTTTCTAGCAAGTAGGCCCAATAATTTCTGTCCTACATGCTTCTCATAGTTATTTTAAGGGTCAAGTACCAAAAAAGTCTTTGGAACAATATGAAGAACATGTGGCATGGTACCATGACAGGATCATTAAAAAAAAAAAAATTAGGAATGATTACTTACATCTTTTTCTGCCTCTTTAAGTTCAGCTTCTTTTTCTTTCACCCTCATGACAAACATTTGTCTCATTTCCTCCTCTTTCTTCTGAAGTTCTCCCAAGAATTCGTTTCTCTTTGCTTCATATGTCTCTTGAAGGCTGTTAAAAGACCAGAAAACAAGGATGACATGATGGTGGTACATAGGGATCCTGTGCTTGCAAAGCCTTGAGGAATGAGGTTAAACTTGTATGGACCAGCCCCAGTTAAATGAGATGAACTAGCTGCAGGAACAAACCACCCAAAATGGTGCTAAGAATATTAGGATGTCTTAGGTCTCCCCATCAAGAAGAACAGTATTTCCAAAATTTCAAAGGGAATATAACATAATTTATATATGTTAAAAACAGGAAGGAATCCTTAGAGGCAGCCGTGATAAAGTATAGAGAAAGCTGTTCTTGGAGCCAGGAAGACCTGAGTGCAAGTGTTGAGTCCGACAAATACCAGTTGTGTAACCCCTCATTGTTTTAGGAAACTTTCTAAGGCTTTTAATTGCCAGGAAAGTGTGAAAATGCATTGTTAGGGAGCTTTCTCATCTGGATGTTCTTTATGCCAATGTAATCACAGACTCAGTCCTTAACCTTATCCCTAAGATCCAATTAATTGCAAAAGCAGAAAGGCAATTAATTATCTGTGTGTAATATAAGGAAAAGTGTCAGGGAAAAAAACCAATAGGGAGAGATCGAAGATTAGAGAGGGAATGATGATGGGAGCAGTTTGCTGAAGAAAATGGTAAGGGATGGCATCAAGGATACATGTAAAAGGAGGCATTGATGGGGTAGGGCTTGAACAAAGAAGAACCATTTTTTTTTTTTTGTAAGATACCATACTGAACAAAGGTAAGGGGGGGATAAGCTACTCTTTAGGATATATGCACTTCTCCTGATGCTTAAAGCATCATGCCCACTCTAAGAGAAAACTGAGAGAAGGAAACCATAAAGCAAAATTAAATAGAGAATATTCTACTCATCTGCCCTTATACAAGGCATGCGCTTTCTGGACTCCCCTCCTTCTAACTTCATCCTTGTGATTCTCAAGTGCCTTAGTTTTGTTTTTTTTTTTTTTTTTTTTTTTTTTTTTAATTTTCACTATGGCCAATATTTTTTGATACATCTTTATGATTTTTTACATTTGATCCTCATAACAATCCTAAAGAGATAGAGAAATATAATTTTTTTCTTGAATTCCAAAAATAAGTATTTCAAAAAGTTGCTGTGAAAATAAAAGAAATATACATCAAGTGCTTGGTAAATATTAAATCATATCAGCTATGATAATGAACTTACACTGTAAGTGTAAGAGTGGACTTACACTATAAGACCTGAGTAAATACATGACTCATGGGTGGAAGTACGAGAGAAGCTCATATTTTTCTCTTTTCTGACAAAGCCTCAGGAAGCCAAGGTGCTGAATAAAATTTTCTGGAAGTTCTATTGTCTCTATTCCCTACAGAGGCTCTAGGAAAAAAAAAAACCTAGAAAAACTGGCTTTTTGTAAATTTCATTTGTTCTAACCATGTATGTGAAACAAAGCCCCACCAATTATTAGATCCCTAGGAAAAGTAAAACAAAATAGAAAGATTCTACTAGTTACATTCTTTAAGAAACCACTAAATGAAAATCTTGTTGTAGCTTCCAGGTCGTCAAAGGAAAAAAAATGATGCAAATTGACAAAAAGTAAGGGTTCAAATACAGACACAGTTAAAATCACATACATCAGCTACCATTATAAAGAGAGTAGAGCCTGGAAAAAAAATTACAAAAATCAAAAGATAAAAGCTTATAACCCAAGAATAATGTATCTTAAAAAACTGATCAGTTTTCCCCACAAGAGGAAAAGTAGGCCTTTAATTAAAGAGGATTTCCAAGTATTCCTGATGAAAATACTAAAGCTGAGTGGAAACTTTGCTATGCAAATATGATAGTAAATAGAAGCAAATAAATTAAAGCAAATGAAAGTTTGTTCAATGATTAAATGTTTAAATTTTAATAAGGAAGAAACAAGTATCTGCTCAGAATTATAAAGAGTTATCATAAAGATAATATAAGACTAGTGGGTCTGTTAGCATTATATTTATGTTTTAGTGATCTCTTAAGGAAGGAAAAAATATAATAGAGAATGTGAAGGGGATAGGACTTATTTCATATAACTGGAACACATAAGAATAGACTATTTAACAGGGAAAGGTAGAAGGAATAAAGGCACATAAGCTTCATTTTCATGTAAACCAGAAAAAAGAGATTTTAATGAACATATGCACGTACACATACACACACACACACACACACACACACACAGAGTTTGATGTAGAAAAATACAAAATAAGAAAACAATGACAGGAAAGTGGGGATTTAAAGGGGAAATGGATTTGGGGAATGATTAATCATAAACAAAACAAACTACAACTTCATAGAGTAGATTTTGAAGGAAAAAATAATGTTATATATATTTTAAAAAAGGAAGGATGAAGACTGGGCAAAGTGAGAGAAAAGCAGTGAAATGTCAGCAGATTAATAAAACATAAATCAACATTACTGAATACACTACAATTTTGTCACACTCCTCTTTGTAAAGAGAGAGGAATGGGGAAATGAAATGGAAACACAGAGGAGAATAAATATGCAATTTAGTAGTCAGAAACTGAATGGGATAAACTTATATATATATATATATGTACATATATTTATAAAACAGAAGAGAAGAACAGAAAACAGAATCCAACAATATATTGTTTTCAGAAATACAGCTGAAACAGAAAGATTAACATAGAGTTCAAATAAGATGCTGGATCAAAATCTATTATACCTCAAGAAAAGTTAAAAAAATGTAATGGTAGCAATCCTTCTCCCAGAAAAGGCAACAGTAAAAAGAAACTTAATGAAAACAGACAAATAGAGAAACTATGTTATACTTAAAGGCGCTCTCTATGATGAATCATTATGAAGCTATGTTATAACAAATGATACAGCATCTAGATATTTAAAGAAAAGGAAATCATGTGATAAGTAAATAATAAAACTATAAAAGTTGGAGGTGTCAAAAAACCCATTGTTGCCGTCAAACCAAAAAGAACTATACATTTTTGCATAAGGAAATACAGGATGTATGGTCCACCAACCAATCCAAGGTGAGAATGACAAAGCTTATTGATACAGAGTTTGTGCTAAGTATTATTTGAGCGTTTCCCTAATCTTTCTCAGTAGATGACATTCTTGTGGACTACTTTTGGAAACTTTCCCCTACCCAAGCCTTCCATTGGGTGGACTTCCATTTCCATATCCTAATATGAGAACTTTTCAATATAGCAAGATTTCTGAAATATACCAAACTGTTGTTCCCAACCACTGGTTAGGAAAATTTCCCAACAATCTAATAGCCATGGTACCTGAAGGGTTTGCTATCAGGATCTGTGTCTTTGAATCCCATTTCTTCTAGCTTACAACGTCGATACAATTCATAGTGACGGGTATGGGTTTGTTCTCTCAAATCCTCCATGTTTACTCGGATCAGCATCTCCCGAAGTTTTACAAAGTCACAGTGGTTTTCATTCTCAACTGTAAGATATTAAAACAAAAGAAGAGCTAACTGTGTTTTCATTCAAAACCCAAAAATCATAGTTAGAATTGGGGAATGTTACTATACTGCCAAAAACACTGATGAATTAAGACTAAAGGCTCTTAATTCAGTGTTTCCTAATATTTGATTTTCTCTTATCCAAAAACTGTTTTAAGTAGATCAAAAGAAAGAAAAGATCTTAATCAAAGGATATCACTTGAGGCATTCAAATAATTGTGGAAGACCCGCCATCATGTAGCATTTCCATATTCTCTTTATCAAAATAGTCACTTATAGTAAAAAAAGTGAAACATCATTACCAAGTTGAACTACATGAAAAGAAGAATTATCATAGTAGCACACTCATTTTTCTTTTAAGTTTTATTATTTCAATTAACAAGCATCTTCTATTATTCCTCACATTTACCATTCCCTTGTCCCAGAGAAAAAGAAAATCTTTACACTAATGCATTATTGGTGGGATTGTGATCAGATCCAGCCATTTTGGAGAACAACGTCCAAAGAAAGGGTTATTGAGAGGAAAAGCACCCACGTGTACAAAAATGTTTGTAGCAGCTCTTTTTGTGGGAGCAAGGAATTGGAAATTGAGTAAATATGCCCATTCAATTGGAGAATGGCTGAATAAGTTATGGTATATAAATGTAATGGAATATTACTGTCCTTTAAGAAATGATGAACAGGCTGATTTAAGAAAAGCTTGGAGAGACTTACATGAACTGATGCTGAGTGAAGTGAGCAGAACCAGGAGAATATTGTACATAGTAACAGCAAGATTATGTGGTGATCAATTAATGATAGACTTACTCTTTTCAGCAATATAGGGATCTAACACAGTTTATTTGGGATAAAAAAAAATGCCACATTTAGAGAGAATACTATGGAGACTAAATGTGGACTGAAGCATACTATTTTCACTTTTTTTTTTTTTTAATTTGCATTTTCTTTCTCATGGTACCCTTTTGTTTTGATTTTTTTTTTCACAACATGACTAATATGAAAATATGTTTAAAATGATTATATATGTATAACCTATATCAAATTGTTTGCTGTCTTGGAACTCAAAATTTTACAGAAATGAATGTTTCTTTCTCAACTTAATTTTTCTTTTTTGCAAATAAAATAAATGTTTATTTTTTTTGGGAAAAAAAAAAACAGTATCCTCAGGCATTTTATCTAGTTAATTCTGAATATTCTAATTCTATGAGTTTGGGAACTTCTGGTTGTAAGGAAAGAGTAAGAGAAAGGGGGAAAAAAATCTTATATAAGTATTCTTACCTTCACTAATTTTGTATAAATTAACTTTTTGCCTTCAGGAATATCTAGACTAAGTTAAGTACAGTAAACAAATGCAACATATATGACAAGAAATATTAACTTAATTTTTCTTGAGAGTTTTTATTTTTATTAGGATGGGAGATCATTTTTTCTTTTTCCCACAACTTGACTTTTATGGAAATGTTTTGCATAACTTCACAAGTGGTTTCTTACTTGTGGGTGGGGATAAGGGAGAGTATCTAGAACTCAAAAATTTTAAAAACAAATGTAAAAAAAACCTTTTGAATGTAATGGGAAAAATTCCCTTCCTCTTTCCCAGAACATACCTTGTACCACACCCCAAGGGTACTGCCTGGCCTTTGCCATCTTATTTCCAATCTTTACTTCTTCAGTACTTCCAACCACAGCAAATGGAAGATGGACCTGAAAAAAAAGAGAAGATGTGTAAGAGATGCCTTCATTTTATCATCATTACCATCTTCATAAGAGATCCTTCTACAGTTCCTCCATCTATCTATCTATCTATTATTCCCAAAGAGATAATTATGTCTCCAGTTTGCAAAGAAGTCTTAAGGATTATCAAACTGATTTTTCTTATTTGAGTAACCTAGACATATTGTGAGGTAGACATTACAGATATTATCAGCATTTTATAGATGAAGAATCCAAGGCTGGAAGAAGGTAAGAAGTGACAGCCCAATAAAGCCAAGTTAAGGTAAGATTCCAGCTTAAGTATCTGAGTCAGGCAATCTTTCCTCATTACACAGAAAGCAAACTGGACTATCTGAAAGAGTTAATAAAGGAGGGAAGGCACTATGATATATTGCAATTCAGCCTGGTTTTTTACAATGTTTTATAACTGAGTATCAGTTCTTCTGTATCACCTACAGAGCATTAATAGTAACAATTTGGGGGATCTTTTCTTCATGATAATAAGGAAAGCTAAAATTGAAGGAAGGTTTTTCAGAATAGTAAATTCATTATAATCTAATTTCCATTCCAAACCATTTGATCAAGTTGATTATTTTTTCCTGAATTTTTCTGAAGTATATCTACCCTGTACAATATTTACTGAATGTCTGTATCCTTTGAACTTTTTCACTTTTAACTATAACTTACCCAAAATAGTTTTAAAAGCTATACTTTAGTTATTGAGGTAATGAATCTAGCTCTGTTCTGCCCCCTCCCCATGTCTTTAGGGTTTCTTAAACTATCTTAAGAAGGTACTGTGAAATTCTTTAAAAATAACTCAAAATATGATTGATTTCAACTTTAATTTTAAAAATAAACCACACCTTTTGACTCAGTGACACTGCTTCTATACATATATTCCCAAAGATATCAAAAACAAAAGAAAAAGATTTATACTTCTTTTTTTGGTGGTAGTAAAGAACTGAAAGGGGTGAAAAGGGATAATCATCAATTGGATAATGGCTGAACAAATGAATTATATCAGAACATAGATCTTAGACAAAAGAAAAAAGTTAGTAGTCCTAAAGCAGTTAAAAGATTGAAGCAGTAAGAGTAATGATGAAGTGAAGATAACTTGCTTTCAAATAGGAACTTGAATATGCCCTTTTCAGACAAACTATTCGTTATTTAACAATTTTTATTACCTGACAGTTCTTCCTGAAGAACAGGTATACCTAAGTCACAATTTTCCCAGAATAACTCACAATTTAATACTGAGTAGCCTTCAGTTTTCCCAAATATTTAATACAGATTACAAAAACTCAAATCATAGGAACAAAATAAAGGAAACTTTCTTGCATATTCCAAATTGAATCTTTAAAAACTTTTCTCTAAAGAACAATTTAGCCTTTCAGACAACAGAACTGTTTCTGTTAAACAGTTTAGCCCAGATGCCTGAGGGGACCTTTTATCCCCTTCCCAATCCTCCACATTCTTTTTACTAAAATGTTACAACAAAAACAATCCCTAAAGAAATCAACATTCTAAGATGACTTTTTCACTTCATGTGGGCTCTTATCACAAGATCCTTCCGGGGGGGGGGGGGGGGGGGGGGGAATGTCTTTGCTAAGGACCAAAATGAACTTAGGCACAAAGATGACTTTCATTTGTTTTATAATCACAGTAGTGTGGGGGCCATGTAAGGGAAGAGGTAAAAATCTTGCTGATATTTAATTTCTTAAATCTTCAAAAGAAAAATTAATTGTGTCTCACTGGGCCCTAGTCACTGGAAATGCTTTTGGTTGATGGAGAAGTGAGACTAAATATTAATTAATTTCAAAGAATACCTAATCAATGGATCAATAAACAAGCATTTCTTAAACACCTATATGAGTCAGGTTCTGTGCTAAGGGCTTCCAGAAGGAGCTTTTATTACACAGGGGTGAGACAGAATAACCTGATGAATCTCCTCTAACCCTAAAAGATTCCAGAATCCTAACAAGCAGTTTCCATAGTCAGCATCAGGATTGTTCTGAATGTAATTCATGCATTTAAAATCATTTTTTAAAGAAAAAACATATGTGTAACAAGCCCCAGTAAGTCAATGCAACCATACTGTAGTTTTCAGTTCAACTTGCCACTATCTTATCTCTTATCTCTGCTAATGCCTTGCCCCAACCACAATACTGGATACCATCACTATCCTTCACTCAGGCTCCTCCTCCCAGGCTGCTGAATGGTATAAAGGAAATCCCACAACTGAAATAACTAGATCCACCACAATTTTGTTATCTAATCTTAACTGCACCCTTCTTACATCATTTTATTTTTCCCTATTTGATTTTCTATCTCATTCTCCACAGAGACCATTTAAGAACTCTTTTCTCCTCGAGTCTTTCACACTTCCACTCTTTATCCACTCTACTCTGACACTAGTTTTGACTCAAAGTCTACTGAGAAAACAGACCATTCTTAGTGAATTTTCTTTTTGCCCCCTTTTCTACATCTTAAAACATCTTGGCATCATCTCCATTCTAGCCGCTAGTCTCCCACTCTGATAAAAAATAGCCAAGGCCAATCCCTCGAGAACCTTTGGATTTCCCCCCCTTTCCTTCTCCTGCAGATAGCTTCCACCATCAATTTCTCCTCCTGCAATCATTAATCCCTCACTATCAACTGGTGCCTTTTGCCTATATCAATAAAACTCACTAAATCCAGCTATCCTGTCAAGTTCCAGATCTCTTCTCTCTTTCACAGTCAAACTCCTAAGAAAACCCATCTACATTCAATGCCTCCACTTCCTCTCTTCTCTTGTTTCACTTGAAATGCTCTCATTTCAATGACATGATGTTACTTTCTGCTACCTCATCATCCTGATCCAGCCCTCTAACTTTGTATATATCCCAATGCTATGGATTGGCCATCTTTTTTTCTCTTTATCTATTGTCACTTGGTGACATAATGTCAAGCTATTAAGAGACACTAATGGACCTGTATCTAAAGGAGAGCATTAAAAAGGGGAAAGGATCCACATGTGCAAAAATGACTGTAGCAGCCCTTTTTGTAGTAGCAAAGGAACTGGAAACTGAATGGATGCCCATGACTTGAAGAATGGCTGAAAAAGTTATAGTATATAAATGTAATGAATTCTTATTGTTCTATGAAAAACAATCAGCAGGCTGATTTCAGAAAGGCCTGGAGAGACTTACATGAACTAATGCTCAATGAAGTGAGCAGAACTATGAGAATACTGTACACAGCAACAAATTTATGTGTTGATCAATTCTGAGGGACTTGGCTCTTTTCAACAATGAGGTAATTCAGGCCAATTCCAATAGACTTGTGATGGAGAGAGCCATCTGCATCCAGAGAGAGGATTGTGAGGACTCAATGTGGATTACAACATAGTATTTTCACCTTTTTGTTGTTGTTGTTGGCGTGGTTTTTGTTTTCTTTCTCTTTTTTCCTTTTGTTCTGATTTTTCTTGTACAACATGATAATTGTGGAAATATGTATAGTAGAATTGTACATGTTTAACATATATTGGATTACATGTCTAAGAGAGAGGGTGGGGAGTAAGGAAGGAAAAAAATTTGGAACTCAAGGTTTTGCAAGGATGAATGTTGAAAACTATGCATGTTTTGAAATAAAAAGCTAATATATATATAATTATTATTGAGACATCCTGTTTTTCAGATTTAAGGCTTAGCAAACAAACTGTGTCCTAAGCTTGGCACAAAAATATCTCTGAATAACGTCAGTCACAGCAAAATCCTAGACTTGTTTAAGGCCTGCTAGGAATCAAACTTGTCACACTGTTGCTGTTACCCTTCAAGGTCAAAACTACAGCTCACTGAGTAGCCATAAGTACTGAGATCTGCCTGCACTAAAGTGGGTTCTCTCACTCTCCCAGGGGCAAGGCTCTGGCACTTATGTCGTTGCTTGCAAACCATTTTCCTCATTTTGAAATTAAATTTCTGTTTGATTCCTGACTTTTTTGCCTGCTCTGTTTGGTTCTGACCATCCACAGGTCAGAGGGCAGTTCTGTCAAGTTGACACATCAAATCCCACATAAAAATCTAGAGAGTTCAGTCTAAAATACTTAGTTTAGTAGATGCTATAGAGGAAAAGTAGGGTTTAATGATTACATCTATACAGGTGACTCAGATCTAAATTAACTAGCCTTAGACCCAATGAATACTATTTATGCATTATTAACTACCCAGTGGACATTTTGAACTGGACATTCTATAAATATCTCCAGCTTACCTCAATGTATCCAAAATAAAACTCATGACCTTTCCCCCAAAATGCATCCCTCTTCTGAACTTTCTTAATGCTTTCAAGGCTACTACCATTCTTCCAGCACTTAATAGATGTTTAACTATCCTATCCAATTTGAGGAGTACATGCATCGTAATATGGACTGTAGAACACACTTGAGTTTTCTATAAGTCAGATTTAGGAGAAAAGTACCGTCTAAATTCAGTTCAATATTATAATTCCTAGAGTGTTGCAGTAGATAGAGCATCAGACTCAAGATGCAGAAAGGCTTTGGATTGAAGTCCCACTTAATTTTAGTTGAGACTCTGAGCAACTCACTTAAGTACAAAGAGGTTTACTTCAAAATTTTCATCACTGATAAAAACTCTGTCTCAGCTTTCCTACCATATGATAAATTACAAATATTCACCAAAAGCACCCAGGTATAATTCACTTAAAATAATAAAGAATCCCTGAAATCATATTATTAAAGCATACAGGTTGAAGAAGTAAAGTCCTAAGACATTCTGGAGAGCAATTTGGACTATGCCCAAAAGGTTATAATAAAACTACATATTCTTTGATCCAGCAGTGGCACTAGTCTGTATCCCAAAAAAGATCATAATAGAAGGAAAAGGACCCATATATACAAAAAAATGTTGGTAACAGGCCTTTTTGTAGTGGTAGAACTGGAAACTGAGTGGATGCCCATCAATAGGGGAAATGGCTGAATAAGTCATAATATATGAATATATTGGAATATTCTATAAGAAAGGATGAGCTGGCTGATTTCGTAAAAGCCCTGAGAGACTTACATGAAGTGATGCTGAGTGAAGTGAGCAGAACCAGGAAAATATTGTACACAGTAATAGGAAGATTTATGATAGATTTAAGCTCTTTTTTTTTCTTTTTAAAAAATATTTATTTTGATAATACCTTTTTTATTTTCAAAATACATGCAAAGATTGTTCCAAATTTTTCTCCCTGCTTTCCCCCATCTCTCCTCCCCTAGTCAGCAAGTAATCCAATGTAGGTTAAAATAAAATTCTTTTAAACATATTTTCAAATTTATCATGTTGCACAAGAAAAATCAGATCAAAAAGGGAAAAAGAAATAAAAACACTCCAAGCAAACAACGACAAAAAAAGGTGAAAATACTATGTTGTGATTTCAGTTCCCACAGTCCTCTCTCTGGGTGCAAATGGCTCTCTCCAACATAAGTCTATTGGAATTTGCCTGAATCACTTCATTGTTAAAAAGAGGTAAGGACTTAGTCCTTTTCAGCAATGCAGTGATCTAAGACAGTTTTAATACTCTTGGGATACAAAATGCCACATGCATCGAGAGAAAGAATTATGGAGACTGAATTCAGATGGAAGCATACTATTTTCACTTTTTGTTATGCTTTTTTATTTCTCATGGTTTTTCCCCTTTGTTCTAATTTTTCTTTCATAACATGACTCATGGAAATATATTAAAAAATAATTGTATATGTATAATCTATATCCAATTGCTTAGGAAGGAGTAAGGTAATGGAGGGAGAAAAAAAATCAGAACTCAAAATCTTAAAAAAATTAATGCTGAAAACCATCTATACATGTAATAGAAAAAATAATATATTAAAATAAAATTTAAAAAAAGGAAAGCTATATTAATTAAATATCACTTATGTTGGTTAGTGTTTAAGGAAGAAACCACTCTATAATATAAAGTAAGGGATTCCAACACAGGAAGACCATTAGACAAATTGAAGGAACAAAAAGAATCCAGGCTCTGTTGGCTGGACAAATTCTGGGGCCCTAGCTATTTGGTAGCCAAGAGTAACATGGGATTGGGAGTAAGTAGACCCAAGTTCTCTTTCTATGGGCTTCAGCTTCCTCATCTGTAAGATGAACCAGATTGCTTCCTGAGAAGACCTTTTATGATTCTGTAAAATGCAGGCTAAAAAAAAGATAAATTAAGCAAGGATTGTTCACACTTACATAAATTATTTGATTCACAAAAACTTTCACTACACCACTTCTTTAAGCATTTAAATTCAGATTCAATTAAAATTGCACGCATTTTTCTTGTACTGCAGAAAGTTAAGAACACTTGTATCAATCTGAAATTTAAAATTCCAAATGGGTTTCTCCTGTCACTCTGCATATTTCTATCCTGCCATTCAGCCACTAATTTTTGTACTAGCCTAGGGAGGGGAGGAATAAATACTTATATAGCACCTGTTATGTGCCAAGCATTGTGCAAAGTGCTTTTATTTAATCCTCACAATAACTCTGAAATAGGTGATAGCATCACCAATATTCAGATGACGAAACTGAGGCAAAAATTAGGTGATTTGCCCCAAGTGTCACAGATTGGATGTGAAATCGGGTTGTTTTGTCCTAACTCCAGACCCAATTTTCTAACGACAGTGCCCCTACCTGCCTAGGACAAAAATAGAATTAAAAAAAGTAAACCTAAAGACAAAGCATTATACATATAAAAATGAAATAGATCTTTTCTGTTTAGATTACACAGGAACAAGAATTGACTAGATATGACAAATAGAAATAATAAATTACTCATATGCCAAAATGGCAAGAAGGAGACTCTCTACAAGGACACATAGTAACTGACATGTTTCTTTATCTTAACAACACAGGAAAGAGTGGAAGAAAGGGGAAAAAGGAGAAGAAAAGAAATAATCTGAGCCACTCTGAGAGGCAGATAGACAGTTGCTCATACCAGATAGGAGAGAAAGAAACTAGATGCCTATTTTTTTCAGTCCATCAAACAACAAGCATTTATTAAGCATTTACTACATACTGGGCACTGGACTAACCACTGGAAATATAAAAAAAGGCAAAACCAAAAAGCTTCCCTGAAGGAGCTTTTAGTTTAATGGGAAGACAACTTGCAAGCAACTTTATACATATAAGATAAAGACAAAGCATATGGAAGGTAACTCAAAGGGAAGGCACCAATAGTGTGTGTGTGTTTGAAGTTGGCAGAAGCAGGAAAGGTTTCTAGGAAAAGGTAGGATTGCAGCTGAGTCAAAAAGAAAACCCAGGAAATTTTAGAGGCAGACTTGAGGAGTGGAGGGATTCTAGGCATGGGAGACAGCTAATGAAAAGAAAACAGTCAGCAGAGGGGACTGTCCTGTGTTGGAAGAGTCAGGAGGCCATAGTCACTATATGTGAGAGTGCGCGGAAAGATTAAGGTAGGAAGAGACCAGGTAATGAATGGCTTGAAAAGTCAAACAAATGATTTTATCTGGAATTAAAAAGGAACCATGGAAAGTTTATTGAATGTGTGCGCCACAGTTAGACCTATGCTTTAGGAAGATCACTTTGGCAACTGAATGGAGGATGAACTGGAATGGGGATAGATTTGTGGCAGGGAGACAAACCAGCAGACTCCTGAGGACTTACACCAGGGCGACAGATATGTAAAAAAAGAGAAGGGAATATATAAGAGAGAGAGAAGTCGTAAGACTTGATACAGACTGGATATGTGGGATGAATGAGAGTAAGGAGTTCAGGATGACATTGAGCTTCTGAGTCCAGTTTAGTCTGAGTGACTGGGAGGCTGGTAGTAATAACTAATATGAAAGTTAGGAAAGGGGGAAGCCTTAAGGGGATTATGACAAGTTCCACTAAGGACATATTGTATTTCAGAAGTTTGTATAACATCCAGTTTAAGAGGTATAAGAGGCAATTGAAGGTGCAAGAAGGAGGTCAGGAGAAAGGGTAGGGGAAGAAGTAGATCCAACAATCATCTATAAAGATAATAAGTGACTCTGTGGAAGTTGATCACCAAGATTTCCAAGTAAGATGGCATAGAAGAATGACAGCACAGAGCCTTGGGCTGTACCCACAGTTAGTGGATATGACTTAGAGGAAGATCCAGCAAAGGCGACAGATAGGAAGCTTATAGAACATTGGGCTTGCTTGTTTCCTTTTATTTTTTCGAAATGAGTCACAGATATCACAAAACATTCAATATGGGACTCGGTTTATCCAACTCCATTTTCCATATGAGAAAACTGAGGCACAAGGGCTAAATGACTTTTCCAACATCATATAGCAAATTTATTTCAGCATAGGGTAAATAAATTGTTTTGATTGGCCACTGAACCAAGCCATTTCCTTCTCAGGAGACTCACTGGTACATGCATTCCTTCTCCCAAGCCAACTTACACTCATTGTTGCATTAATCTCTGCCACTGTCTCTTCATCTGTAGGGAACTGGTATATTTGAACACCATTACTGACGAGTTCACTCATGATTTTACTCTTGAATTTGTGCAGCTCATTTTTGGCAATGGTATCTGCTTTTGCTATGATGGGGATGATGTTCACCTACAATTTAGAAGAAAAGTTCATTTTAGACTGCAATAGGCTTAAAAAGATATGGAAGCAATAGATAGACGAACGAAAAGTGGCAAAATTAATTCAAAAGAACAACACACACGCACACACACACACACAAATGGACAACAAAATACAACAAAAAAACAACCTCGAAAATAAATGCCAAGTAAATATCAGATCATATCCTGAAATGCAAATAAGGCATTTGATCTATTATTCCCTATCCTCTCCTAGTAATTTAACTCCTTCATTACTTCCTCTAAGAAAAGGATTAAGCTTTTCTGGCTTCAGAGAATTACAGTGTGATACATCTGAATGACCTGCCATTTCCTCCCTGGTACAAGTCATTTCCCCCCCCAAAAGATAGAAAGGAAGTGCTGTCATTCAGTTAATGACAAACAACTGTAACACAGGAAAGAAACCACCCACTCTTTAGACCTATGCTGGCAAATGAGCTTTCCGTCCCACCTTCAAAAGGGAACGCTGGCCATCTGTTCTTGGGTATCTCTGCAGTATGAAGTGAGAATTATAGCAGCACTACAAGGACACAGTTTAAGGGAACTTTTAGTTAACAACATACTGAGTTTAAGTTTAAGGGAACTTTTAGTTAACAACATACTGAGTAATCAATTCTCTTTTCTGATTGTCTAAAAATGCTAGAAAGAATGAACAAACATTCAACAGAATGAAAATAGTTTTAGCAACTTACACATTTTTTTGACATTGGTAGAGTTATGAATTGGTGTGAAGTGAGAGAAGCAAAAACAGCAAAACAACATAAAGAATATTCCAATGATGAAAATAGGAAAAAAGATAAGATGCCTTAGAAACTGGAGTGCAATTAAAATAATCAAGGTAGGCTCTGAAGAAAGGAGAAAATGCAACTCCCTCTTTTTTTTTTTTTTAAGATGATTGGACTATGGGTATAGACCACAATGGGTATAGATATTCTTATCTAATCTAACCTATATGTTGATTAGTTTTGTTTAACTACTTCCCTTCTCCTTTTTAAAATTCGTTGTTAAATGGTCCAGGGAGGCAAAGAACTAGGAAGATATTTTGATATGAAAATGATATAAAAATAAAAAAAGTCAACAAACACTTATTAAAAAGAAAAAAAGAGACATTTTATATTGTCCAAAACAGAACAAAAGGAAAATTCTGGTGAAATTCACAAAATTTCATTCAAAATTTGACAGACATAATGAGATGAAGAAAAAAGACCTTCATCTGTATTTTTTCTGTATAAAGTCCTGAAACACAGGCAGTATATTCGTCTCACAGGCTATTGACAAATTTATAGCTTTCTAACGCTCAGTCTCCAAAGTTAATGTTGCATTTTCTTTTACCTATTGGCAGGGGAAAAGAGACTCAACCTAGGATCTGTTACTGACATTTAGCAATTTTTTTCTTACAATTCTAGTAGAAAATCAGAGGACAGGAACACAATGAGGAGCAAAGCTTTATTTATTTGGAATTCATTTTGATTCTCTTTTTATCCTGAGGGAGGCAGTGTAACACAATGGAAAGGATTCTAAATTGGAGGTGAGCAATCGTGGATATGAATCCCAAATCTGCTATATTACTTGTATCATCTTGGGCAAGTTACTTAATCTCTTGGGTAGTATCAATTTCCTCTTCTGAAAAATAAAGCAGTGGAGCAGATGTCCTTCCTCTAAGGACATTTCCAGATCAAAATCTATGATTTCTTAAGAAGTACTATTTGCAAGCTACTGGTCAACTGCAATGAGGAGGTAAACATGCTAATAAATAACACTATTAACATAATGGTATTAGCATGAATAATAACTATATAATATACTCCAATGGGAAAGCTAAGTAGCTCAGTGGATAGAGCACCTGTCCCAGAGTCTAGAGGACCTGAGTTTAAATCCAGCCTCAGATATTTACTAGCTGTGTGACCCTGTGAAAGTCACTTAATTCTGATTGCCTCCAAGAAAAAGGAATATTCCAAAAAGATCTCTTTAGTGAGAGACAAAGTAAAAAGAGTTGATTTAATGACTTGTTGAATTTTATTGGAATAGAGAGTTAATATTAATAATTCAGATCAAAGTCCTCTCTTTTTCCTCAAAGCAGAAGTTTGAAGAAAAAAAGTTTATCCCTTTCACTTTATACATAAGGAAACTGATGCCCAAAAAAGTTCAGTAGCTTTCTCAAGATCACAAAACAGAGCTGATCCCTGAGGACCTATGGATCTAAATCCAGGATTTTTTCCAGTATTCCACATTAACCTGAAAGTCAGGATGCTGGCTTCTCAACTTTGCTATATAGAATCATTTTTATTGTAGTTGTTATTAGGTGGGGTTTTTTGAGGGGGGGGTAAGGTGGAAGTGTTGTAGAATGGAGAGTGAAACTGAGTCAGAAAAAAAGCCAACCTCTAGATTCTTTTTCTTTTGTTTTTCTTTTTTTTTTTTTTAACTATGTTTGATAATTCACTTCACTTTTCTGGTTTAGCAATATTTCTGTGGGAAAATGGCTAGAGTATGCTGTGTTTTGTGGATGAGACTGATCTGGGTTGGAGTGCTTTGCATAAAAAGGTCTCCATTCCTACTCTATAGAGATTTTTGCTCTGACATAAAACACTAATACAATAAGAAGCTATAAGAATAAACAGCCTTGGTTATGTCAGCTTGAACCCACATGGGGGTGAAATTGTGCTTTAGTTTTAAATGCTAAAAGTGAGTCAAACTCTCCCAAGAGTTATGAACTATGGAAGCTGAGTTAATTCTTTCAGGACAACAGAAAATCCTTTGATTCAATGAACTGGGGAAATCTGAGGAGTCCTATTCTGATCTTGGGACCATTTCTAGGTCAGCTCACAGATAAGAAGCCATCCTAGTACGGTGATCTCCAGAGTATTATTACTTCCCTATTGTGTTCCAAATGTCTCCACTAAAGTCACTGAATCTAGACCTGAAGGGAATTTGAGAGAGGCTGTCTAGTTTATCTTCCTCATTCTTAAAGATGAGCACCTCAATGGCCCATAAGGATTAGGTGTCTTACTTTAAGTTACACAGAGGTAATTGTGTGGCAGAATCAAGATTTGAAGCCAGGTCTTTTGATTCCAAATCCAATACTCTTTGCATCTTGACCAGGAAATGCCCCTAGGTGTTTTAAAGATTGTCCCAACAGATCATAATTTCTAGCAGGTCTTACCAAAAAGAAGAGGTTTCAAATTTAAGTATGGTTTTCTCTTCATGAAGCAAGTGGTTAATTTTTTTAGCCACATTATGTATACTTATTGTGTATCTAATTTATATTTTAACGTATTTAACATCTACTGGTCATCCTGCCATCTAGGGGAGGGAGAGGGGGTAAGAGGTGAAAAATTGGAACAAGAGGTTAGGCAGTTGTTGGTGCTGTAAAGTTACCCATGCATATAACCTGTAAATAAAAGGCTATTAAATTAAAAAATAAATAAATAAATATTTTGAGCAAGAAAAAAAAAAATTTTTAGCCACAATTCATGAAAACCACTAACTATATATGGTATCTAAGGCTGGCTTTCTGCAGTGGTGGAGAGAATACTATACCATATACTCCCACATATATGAGTAGATAACAGTATATGATCTTATCAAATAGAAAACCATTAAAAATAATTTACTCTGAACTTTGCATTAATGCAACCCCCCTCCAACATATATGTATACACACACACACGTGTTTTGTATGAACACATATAAATATGTATAATATATATATATACATACACATACAAAGCATCTTAAAAGATTTTTTAAAAAACTCCAACCCTAAGTCTGTCATTTCAAATACTTGATTTTAATTCTTCTAATTGCCTGAATTTCTATAAGTATTCCTTATATCGATATATTTCTCCTCAACTTTCTCAGAGATAGAATTAGATGACTCCATATTAGTAAAACTATGCTTTTACAATGTTGGGTGTTAAAACTGAACCCAACAATACAAATTACATGATAAAACTTTGAAGGAGTTTTAAGGGATTTTTCTGAGATACCAAAAAACAATCAACTGCTTGCAGATGAAGTGTCCAAATTGCCCTGAAGGCACAGATGTGAACAACTATGTCAGAAGTGAGATGACCCAGAAAGAAGGTAGTTTTATGCAGGGTGAGTACCTTGCTGTCCAGTTTCTTCATGGTAACAAGGTCGAGGGACTTCAGAGAATGTCCAGTGGGGGCAATGAAGTAAAGGCAAGCGTGGATCCGGGTATCATGGTAATTGAACAGAGAACGCTTGATCTTCAATTCCTCTTGCAGGTAAGCTTCAAATTGTGCATCAATATATTCTACTATTGGTTTATAGCTATAATAATAAAATAACAATAATAATAATAACAACAAAAACAAAAACACAAACCAGAATCTTTCTTTATTCCATGTCTATCTTATCTAGCATCTCTGTTACAATCTTTTTTCTCCCAAATACATCAGAAAACCTGAAAGTAAACAATGTCTGTTTTATGGTAGCCATTCCCTTTCTTACACAATCTTAAATAAATGTGGATAGATAATGATAAGTAAACTAATACCACCATGCCACATAAGTACTTCTGAGAAGCTGGTTTCCCCTTACCACACACTACACTTTCACACTCTATCTATATCTCTATTATCAGAAGAGGTTAAGAAAATAAAAATGAGCTTTAATATTAGTTCAAAAAAAAAGTAAAATTTATGCCTTCCCTCCTCCCCATGCATGACACAATATATTCTAAATCTGCTGTCATTTTTGCATACTGTTAGTATCTACTTGGGAGTATCAATGCCATAAAACACAAAGCATAAAAAGCTGACTATAAGCATAATTATGATGACAATGCCCACACCAGCAATACTGCTACAAATATTTAATGGTCCAGATTTCCTTCAGGAACTGAGATGGTCTTTACTGTTAAGGATTCAGGAACGTACATAAATTCTTTTGAATTTGAAATTCATATTTGAAATTTTGAAAATACCATAACAAATGTAGCTGTGGTTATTTGCACTTATATGCCAAATAAGAAGGGTTTATTCATTTCCCCAAACATTTAATTCACCATCACACTAGTGAACATTCTAAGTACTATGAAACCAAAAACTACTATGCATCAACAATCTGACCCTTAAGGAAAAAAAAACCTATTGATTCAATAGCATTCTGGGAAGGAATATAGCTTTAAAATGAAAAGGAGGAAAGCAGACTAAGCACTATGGGAGAAAGCTATAGGTATAAACAAGGAGGGAGAAACAAACTAAAGTCCAAATGCTGCTTGATGTTATTTTTACTCTTAATATTTATTACAATTCATGGGTTTAATCAATACACACTACACATGTAAGCAAAATGATTTTCCAAAAATTGCACTGAATCAAAAAACGTCCTTGTTGAAAGGGACCTCAGAACATAACTGTTACAAATTGTAACTCAACAGAAATCCTCTACACTCACCCTCCCCAATCTTAACGACTTTCCCAATAAGTGGCCATTCAAAGACTTCTTGAAGTCCTGCAGTGAAAACCTCCTACCTCTTGCCAGAGAGATGGTGAACCACAAGGGCAGAATGAACTATACATTACCAGATATGTTTAATAGTGTTAATTTGATGAACTTAACACTTTGTTGCAGAAGATGGTTCTACTGAAAGGTCTAAGATGGTAGGGAAAGTCAATTGAAAGTCAAAGTGAAGTAAAAATAACATTAATAAAACTTTTAAAGACCTCAAAGGACCCACTAATAATAATATTAGCTAGCATTTATATAGCACTTTTTACATGTTATTTTAGCGTCTAGCAACCTTGGAAGATAGATGCTATTATTATCTCTGCTTTACAGATGAATGAATTGAGGCAGAAGTTAAGTTACTTTCCCCAGTTATATCACTAGTAAGTGTCAGAAGCTGGATTTAGAAACAGGTCCTTCTAACTCTACCTACTGTTCCACTTAGCTGCTTCCAAAGGCAGTCCATTATATAAATGACTAGCTCTAATTTTTAAGAATTAGAATCTTAGTTACATTACGTTTCAATCTATTTATTTGCAATGTCTACTCATTGCTCCTACTTTTGCCCTTTGATGTCAATCAGCATAAGTCTATTCCTTTTTTTTTATGTCCTGCAAAATATTCCATGACAAAGGAAAAAATCCCCATAGCTTTCCAGCCTCAAAGCCAGATATCAAAATCTTTCAAAAGGATCTATTTCATCCAAGGGAAGGTGGCTTCATACTGTGATAAGAGCATTTTCCTAAAGAAAAGAGACCTTGAATCTGGGCTCTGACTTTTTATTTCTATATAATCTTGAAGAAAAATACTGATGATACTTTCCAGCTCTCATATTCTATGATTCCTCTATGGATAAATAGCTCTTACCCTGCAACTGAGTCCATACTTTCATTTTTGGGAATGGCACAAATCACTCCACTGATAAACCACTTTTTCCCACATAGGTTCCACAGTGTGGTGAAATTTAATTGATAACACAGTTCTTCAACATTCTCTTTCAAAAAATGCTATAATTCTAGGAGCTGGCTTTGTAATTCTTGATACCCACCCAAAAATTCTGCCCCAAATAGTACCGTGATCACAAATTCCCAGAATTTGTAACCAAAAAAAAATGTGGTTTGGGACAATTGCTTTCAAATATATTATTGCATGTATAGGAAATTTCAAGGAACCTACTAAAATGTTTTTCTTTTATTAAGGAGCCATACATTGGTAGGGCTCAGTCCTCTAGAACCTTTCATTATTTCTCTAGATCTTACTAGAATTCCAGTTTGATTTCTGGTTCTCTGCAATTCCCTCCAGTTATAAAGAAAACAATTTAATAGTGACCTTTAGCAGCCCTTCCTACATAACCCCGCCTTATGTAAAAATTCTTTGTATCACAATAATATCAGAGAGGGTAGATAGGGAACCTCAATTAAATCATGTAATCTAAAACTATTTTTGCATCCTCTCCTCCTATTAATTACCTCCATTCTAATGTTTAATAAGTATGTCTTTCTCCTGAATCTACATTTCTCACACATGCCCCAGCCCTAGAAAAAATAATAAATAAGAAATGACTTTTCCCTGCCTCCTTCTCCCTTTCCAAGGAAAAGTGACATTTAAAACAGATAAGATAAAGCAATATATAAAAGTTGTTTCTATTATCTAGGTACTGACTATCCACTGTGTACATCATCAAGTCCTTGCCATCTTCTTTGTCTCTAACTTCCTAAAATTCCTCTTAGAAAGAGACAATTTCACCACTACCTCATCGCTTCCACCAGGGATTAGGTAGAGCCCTGGGAACAATTAAAGATATTACTAGTACTTATACAAGCTCTTTTATAGTGGCCAAAAAAACCCTGAAAAATAAAGAGGAATGCCCACCAGTTGGAAAATGGAAGAAGAAATTATGGTATGTAAATTAATAGAATAAAATTGTGCTATAAAAAATGCTAAAAGGGATTGTTTTAGAATTACTTGGGAATATTTGAACTGATGCAGAATGAAATGAGCAGAACCAGGAGAAGAATTTATACAAACCACAGCAACGTAAAGACAAACAACTTTTAAAGACTTTACTATACACGTCATCAGAGTTTAGGGTCCCCCTCCTCCCCAATAGGGAAATTCTGTGTAGCAGTGTATAAAATGTTGTACTAGAGAGTCAGAGAGGGCCAAGTTCAAATCCTGCTTCAGACAGGATATGTGAGTCTGGAAAAGTCATTTAACTAATCTCAGATTCAATTTCATCATCTGTAAAATAGAAATGATAATAGCTCCTACTTCTCATAGTTTTTATGAGGAAAAAATGAGATACTTGCAAAAAGTCTTGAGAATCTTAAAGAATTATATAAATTCTAATTATTATTATTATTGAGAAATTTTTATTCACTGAAAAATAATACTAAAACAAAAATCATTTTCTCACAACTCTGACATATTATGCAGAGTTGCAAAGTATCTTTAAATATTATTGTTGCTCAATCATGTCCAACTCTTCATGACCCCATGGCCCAAAGATTGCTCAGTCCTTGTATCCTCAACTATTTCTTGAATTCTGTCCAAGTTTACGTTTATGGATTCCATGACACTATCTATCCGTCTTATCCTCTGCTGTCTTCTTTTCTTCCCCAACCATCAGGATCTTTTCCAGTGAGTTGTGTTTTCTCATTATGTAGTCAAAGTATTTAAATTTCAACGTCAGTATTTGGCCTTCTGGTGAACAGTATGAATTTATTTCTTAAGTATTGATCTCCTTGCTGTCCAAAGGACTCTCAAAAGTCTTATCTAGCACCACAATTCAAGTGTAGATTCTGTAATGCTCAGTATACCTTATAGGCCAACACTCACAGCCATATATTACTACTGGAAAAACCATAGCTTTGACCATATAGACCTTTGTTGGCAAGGTGACACCTACTTTTTACTATGTTGTCCAGACATAGCTTTTCTTCTGGAGACCAGCATTTTTTACTTTCATGGGTACAGTTGCCATCTGCAGTGATCTTTGAGCCCAAGAATGTAACTTTTATTTCTGACAACTACTTCCATTTCTTCTCCCTTTATTTGTCAGGAAGTGATGGAGCCAATTGCCAAAAATGTTAGGTTTTTTTTTTTTTTACAAGTCAGCTTTTTTACACTATCCTTTTCCCCATTCTTCAAGAAGCTTCTCAATTCCTCTTCATTTTCTGCCATCAGAAGCATAACATCTACATATCTGAGATTGTTGATATCCTTCCCAGCAACCTTAAATCCAGGTTTTGCTTCATCCTACCTGGCATTTTGCATGATGTACTCCACATATAAGTTAAATAAATAAGGTGACAATATATAGCCTTGTTCTACTTCTTTTCCAATCTTAAATTAATCAGTTGGTCCATATTTACTTTTAACCGTTGCTTCTTGGCTTGCATACAGCTTCCTCAGGAGAAAGTAGAATAATCTGGTTATTACCATGTCTTTGAAGACTTGAAACATTTTGTTGTGATCCACAGTCAAAGACTTTGGTAAAATGAATAAAGCAGAAGTACTTTTCTGGAACTTCCTTGCTTTCTCCAAAATCCAGCAAATGTTGGCAATTTGGTCTCTGGTTCCTCTGCCTCTTCAAAAACCAGTCTCATGTACTGACAACTCTCAGTTTACATATTACTGAAGCTTAGCTTGCAAAGTCTTCAACATAATCTTGCTGGAGTGTAATTGTTCGATAATTTGAACATTTCTTGCCATTTCCCTTCTTAAGGATTAGGATATAAACTGCTCTTTTCCAATCAAGTAGCCAATGTTGAGTTTTCCAAATCTGCTGCCACATTGAGTACAATACTTAAATAATATCAACGTTTAAGGTTTTAAATAGTTTAGCTGAAATTCTATCACCTCCACTAGCCTTATTGTTAGCAATGTTGTTCAAGTCCCACTTGACTTCATCGTGTAGGTTGTCTGACTCTAGATCAGTAACCTGCCATCATGGTTATCACTGATACTAAAATGTTTCTTATATAGTTATTTTGTATATTCTTGCCAACTCTTTTTAATCTCGTCTGCTTCTGTTAAGTCCCTATCATTTCTGCACAAAACTTTCTCTTGGTAGTTCTAATTTTTTTGAAGAGATCCCTTATCTTTTCCATTTTTTTGTTTTCTTCTATTTCTTTGCATTGTTCATTTAAGAAAACCTTCATCTCTCTGCTCTTCTCTGAAATTCTGCATTCAATTGGGTATATCTTTCCCTTTCGCCTTTGCTTTCCATCTTTTATCAACTACTTGTAAAGTCTCATCAGATAACCATTTTGGTTTTTTGCTCTTCTTTCTTTATTTGCTTTTCTTTTTGCTCTGTATAAAACATTTAGGAAAGAAACACATATCTCTCTATATGACCCAACACACAAGTATATAAATAGCTTCTGAGGCAGAGTTTGACAAAAGACATCTCTAAAATAGATAATAAAACAGAAGCAGGTAGATGATTTAGTAGATAGAATACTGGACCTGGAGTCAGGAAAACCTGAGTTTAAATCCAGCCTCAGACAATTAACTATGTAACCCTGGGCAAGTTACTTAACCTCTGTTTACCTTAATTTACTAGGGAAGGAAATAGCAAACCACTTCAGCATCTTTGCCAAGAAAACCCTATGAATATTATGGTTAATGGGGTCATGAGGTATTGGACACAACTGAATGACTGAACAACAAATCTCTAAAATATCATTTAATTGTTAGACTAACCCAAGAATTTGGGTTAGTAGTCAACAATGAGAAAAAAGTCATTTGGTGTACATACAAAAAGGAAACTATGCAATATGTCAAAGAAATTTAAGTGTAAAATTAAACTCAGAAACATTTGGTATCTAAGTTACCATCACACTTCCTGTTTTGGTTCTCCATGGAAACAATGCATTATTTGATCCCAGTGAGTCAAATACTCTCTTAAAAGAATTCTTCAGCCAGAAATGTGGTCATCTGCTCTGACCAACTACCCAGCCATGGGAGAAAGCTTTCAGATGGGGAATTTCCCTGGGCAGCAATTCATTTCTAGGACTCTGCTACAGAAAAAATTCCAGATTAAATTCTACTTTAAGGACAAATTCCATTAAAGTTTCTTCTTTTCTTTATAGAAAGGGAGCATGGAAAGAGTGCTGCATTTGTGACTCTTATCATCTACTATCTGTGTGACTGTAGGCAAGTCCTGAACCTCTGATCTTCAATTTCTTATCTGTAAAATGAAGAGATTACTGTGAATGACTTCTAAGTTTCCTTCCAGGTCTAGATTCATGCTCCTATGAAAATTTTTAGCAATTATTTCTTAGCAATATGATTAAGAAAAGAACACACTGAATGCAAGAAAGAACTAAGTCTGTATATACTTGGGAGATAACAAAGTGACTTTGTAAGACCAAGCAACAATCTCTTCACTTACTCCTATATATATTCCCTAAATGCTGTTTTTCCCTTTCATTTTGTAACTGGGTGAAGGACAGAACATGTGCAAAAGTGCCCTTATGAATTCTAGCCAACCACATGAGCTAGTTAAGTATGTGGGCTTTGGTGAGAATGAAATCTCTGAATGCTTAGGGAGGTTGATGCCTTAAGATGGTGAGGCAATCCCTCACTGAGAAGAGCTCATAAGAGTAGACCATTTAAAAAGTAGTTAATCTATTCTGGGGGCTTTCTTCTTCCTTGTACTCTTAGCATGGTAAATGCCTGTCCCCAAAGGCCACTGTTCTGCCCCAACAAAAATGCTGAATTGCCAAGTATATGGCAGCTAAAGCACATGTCTTGTCTAGGTGAGCTTGAATCTAGATTTTTGGCTGTAACTTCTGTGTTTCTTTGAGTTATCCCAGGTGACTAAATGCCAATCTTGAAATAATCACCAACAAAAAGTAAAAGGAAAGCCAAGGTGTTTAATATATCTTTCTATTTCTCACATTTAAAAGAGATCCTAAAGGGACCTGTATGTGCAAGAATGTTGTGGCAGGCCTCTTTGTGGTGGCCAGAAACTGGAAACTAAGTGAATGCCCATCAATTGGAGAATGGCTGAATAAATTGTGGTCTATGAATATTATGGAATATTATTGTTCTGTAAGAAATGACCAGCAGGATGATTTCACAAAGACCTGGAGAGATTTACATTCATTATATACTTCAACGGCAATACTATATGATGATGAATTCTGATGGATGTGGCCCTCTTCAACAATGTGATGAACCAAATCAATTCTATTTGTTCAATAATGAATAAAATCAGCTACACCCAGTGAAAGAACTCTGGGAAATGAGTGTGAACCACTACATAGCATTTCCAATCCCTCTGCTTTTGTCTGCCTGCATTTTTTATTTCCTTCACAGGTTAATTGTACACTATTTCTAAGTCTGATTCTTCTTGTGCAGCAAAATAACTGTATGGATATGTATACATATATTGTATTTAACATATAATTTAACATATTTAACATGTATTGGTCTACCTACCATCTGGGGGAGGAGGTGGGGGAAGGAGGGGAAAAATTGGAATAGAAGATTTTGTAAGGATCAATGCTGAAAAATTACCCATGCATATATCTTGTAAATAAAAAGTTATTAAAAAAAAAAAAGAGATCCTAGACATGAGCCAAAACTTAAGCTTTAAGCAATTTCCCCCAAAGGTACTGAGATGGGGGAGGGGGGATTAAGGAGGTAAAGGATATCTGAAAAGAAGTTTGACCTTCTTCTAGAAGCCAAGTCCCTTCAGAACTGAAATTAGACAGAAACATGTGTGTGGTTCCAGACCAGAGGGGCCCCTAAGTGGAGAAAGAGGAGGAGCATGTACTCCAATGCTAGTGACTAGCAGTTATTTTACTAGAATTTAATAGTCATAATATCATTTGTAGTCTGCAGACAATTTCATGTGGCTCTTTTTTTTCCATTGAGGCTAGTATTTAAATGTTTACTGCTGAACATCAGTGTTTACCATCAGTATGATAAAAATATGCAGATTTGGTCAATTTTAGTCCCACATAAAGAGTTCTTATAAACTAGTAAGTACTCCTGTTAACAATGAATTGTATAATGCTTATTGAAAAGCTCTTGATGTGCCTTTGACTCTGCAGATAAAGGAAAAAAATCATATTTAGTTGCACAATTCCTTATTATTCCATTTGTGAGAACTGTGGTATATTTGGGAGGGGAAAGTAAAGGTGATTCAGAAGAGTTTAAGCAATGACAACAACAAAAATGGCTTGATTTGTAGGCAATCTTTTGAAAATGAAGAAAATCTTAGCATCAGTTTTTCCACTTGCAATACAAGACTCTATAAAAATGAATGCATAGCCCCAGCTAGAGCTGAAATATATGTAATGATCTGTCCTAGTGACCTTGAAAGAGTTAATTTAGCTCTATTAGTCCAGGAAGTTACTCTCCTGGAATGACTTAGGAGAGATGCCAGAATCAACAATACTGGATGCAATAAATAATATGAACATCAACATGGCCCATACCTTTAAACTGAGAATTCTACATCTCCTCAGGCAGCCAGGAGGAGAAACACCAATCTTGGAATTGGGAAAAGAACATTTCTATCCTAAACTAACATGTGTAGAAGTAAAGTTTTCATTGCCTTTGTGAACTATGAAGTAAAAACAAATACCATAATAGACATAAAAATAGCTTTTAAGTTTGTAAAACATTTTTCATATAGTGACTTTTTTTTCTAAACAAAGAACTTTGTTAGTTGCTTATGATTGACAAGAGGAGAGCGTCCCGTGTGTCTACTGGTGGGTACAGCTTTTTGTCCTATCCCCTACACTCCACAACTGGCCAAACACATATACAAAGTTATTTTTCTTCCAGTTAGTATACTGAATGATAAATGTCGAGTAAGAATCCAATTAGTCAAGTATTTTTTTCCTTGAATATTATTTAAAGTGAATAAAGAAATACAAACTAAAAAGGAGTGGTATCCCATTTCTTTTCAGGGAACTTGAAACCATCCTACTTCCTTTTGGCTTTTCATACTTAAACATGACACCTCATATATCAGCTATTTAAGAAAAATTTCAGGGCAGCTAGTTGGTATAGTGGATAGAGTACCAACCATGAAGCCAGGAAGATCTGAGTTCAAATCTGGCCTCAGTCACTTAATACTTCCTGGCTGTGTGACCCTGGGCAAGTCACTTAACCCCAATTGCCTCAAGGGAAAAGAAAGTTGCTTTAAGGAAAGCTCATACCATAATTTAAAATACTCAATGAATGTTCCTAGAGAAAAGGAATAGCTTAAAAGTATAACCCATTACAATCAGAGACATATACAATTTTAAAGCCAGAAAAGGCCTTAAGGATCACTTGAATCAGGATTCATGGATCTTGTCCCTGGCCAAGTGCCTTCTAGTTGTGTGAGTGATATTGGGTGAAAAGTACTTGTCCTCATTGGGATTTCTTCATCTTCAAATAAGAAGACTAAGCTTGATCATTTCTAAGATTCCTTCTAGGTCTAGTAGTTTGACTCTAGGATTTTACATATGAAAAAAGGTGAAGATTAGGGGTAAATTGTCCAAAGTTACACAGCATTAACTTTTTATTTTTATTTTGAAGAGACTTTTTAGTAGTTATGGCAATCAACTTTAGACTAACGTCTTCATTTCCTATAATATACAACAGCTGAATTTTGTTTTGGTTCTTAACCTGCTTTCCTAATAATAAGATAAACTAATACTATGACTTGGTGAGGTTTGCAAAGCTTCTAAAAACACTGATCCGAACTGAAAAGTTAAGTTTTTAAAATCATGTGATAGTCACATCTTTTATAATGAGATAACTGATAGAAATTCCTTCAAGAACCTGTTTTAGGAAGTCAAGATTAGGATGAGATTAACAGCTCCCATTTACATATAAATCCATTGTTCTAGTCCTTAAAATAGTTTACTTTTCAGAAAGTAGGTTAATCACCATTTGCTCAACACATATTTTTAAAGACTTATTTGTTCCGCATTCAGACTGTTAACAATTGCATCAGAGAAAATTCTGCTGCAGCTGTCACCTCCCCATATGCAGGTGACCCTGAAGAGCTAAACTCTGTACTACAAGGGAAAAACTTCAGGTAGGATCATGGGAACATCTGCTCTCCATCACAGCTCAGGTTGAAGATTCATCACCAATTTGGCTGAAATCCAAACAGTGGAGTTTATACTGTATTCTACAGACAAGAAAGGAAGCAATGGTGATTCTACATGGAGTCAGACAACAATCATTTATTAACGACTTACAGTGTGCGAGGCACTGTGCCAAGTCCTAGGAAATACTCAAGGAGTTCAACTCATGAAATAATTTGCTTCACAAACTTTTTCTTTACAAGCATCAAAAAAGTAAACTCTAATCCAACATATATGGATCCTAAGTATTCACTCATTTTTTAGATTCATCAACAAGGACCCCAAGTAATCTTCACTAAAAAGAATAAAAAGAGACCAAAAAGCAATATGACAAATCATGCCACAAACTTGGATCCAGAGAAGTAAATTCACTCAAGATCTCTATTACAAAACTGCCTTCACAATAGGAATACCATATGAATATTATGGAATATTATTATTCTATAAGAAATGAGCAGCAGGATGATTTCAGAAAGGCCTGGAGAGACTTACACGAACTGATGCTGAGTGAAATGAGCAGAACCAGGAGATCATTATATACTTCAACAACAATACTATATAATGACTAATTCTGATGGACCTGGCCATCCTCAGCAATGAGATGAACCAAATCAGTTCCAATGGAGCAGTAATGAACTGAACCAGCTACGCCCAGTGAAAGAATTCAGGGAGATGACTAAAAACCATTACATTGAATTCCCAATCCCTATATTTTTGCCCACCTGCATTTTGGATTTCCTTCACAGGCTAATTGTACAATATTTCAGAGTCCGATTCTTTTCGTACAGCAAAATAACGGTTTGGTCATGTATACTTATTGTGTATCTAATTTATACTTTAATATATTTAACATCTACTGATCATCCTGCCATCTGGGGGAGGGGATGGGGGGGGAAGGAGGGAAAAAATTGGAACAAGAGGTTTGGCAATTGTCAATGCTGTAAAGTTACCCATACATATAACCTGTATATAAAAGGCTATTAAAAAAAAAAAAAAAACAAGCAATAGGAATACCAGGAGTTGTATATCAACAATGCTGACATTTGGAAGTTTGGTTTAGTTACAACTCTCCTGGGGTCTTTTCTTCCATACTATGAGAATTTGTGAAATAGCTTAGAGATAATATAGTTCAAAACCAAATTTTAGAGCTAAGAAAAGAAAAAGAAAAGTGACTTGAACAATTACTAGACACTTGCTATTGAGTGGAAGAAAGACTAGAATCCAGGATTTCTGAGTCCCACTCTAGTGCCCTGATTTATATTGACATTTCTGATCTGTAGTTGTTCTGTAGAATAAAGTCAATATTGTTATTCTGTTTAGGTGCCCTTCACAACAGCAGAGGTGAGGGATCTCAGAAAATAATCCTACTCTCAAGGAAAGACAATCACACAGAATGATCATGTCTTATAAACTTTTCAGGGGTTCAAGTACCATAGTCAGAATCTCTAGAACACAGGACTATACTCCCCACAACACTCTAGAAACCCTAGATCAATCCAAAAAGGTTCAGAAATTTACCTGTCATCTTTGTTTATCTGGTCTCCAAATCCTACAGTATCAACGATGGTCAGTTTCAGACGGACATTGCTCTCCTGAAGCTCATAACTCCTGGCTTTTAACCGGACTCCTGGCTCATTGTGAGTAGCTGGGTCACTTTCAAACTTGGTGTTGAATAATGTATCCATTAAGGTTGACTTACCAATGCCCGTCTCACCTGCACACACAAACAAAATAGAATCAGATCTCAAACACCTCATTAAGTTTGCATTTACCCTAATTTATTAGATTCTTCCTTGGACACTCATGTTATTTCAGGTGGGTTGCTGAATCTAGGGTCTTAAACAGTAAAGATGACTCTTTAGCTCTGGAGGAATACTGAGTACTCATAAAATGGTCTTTGAAGAATATGTACACTTTACCACATTCAAAATCATAGGATTGCCGTATTTAGAGCTGGAAGGTGGGGCTTTGAGAATTACCCTTCATTTTCTAGATAAATAACTCAAGCTCTGGCTGTCAGACACATTGACCTCCATTTTCTTTGACTTCGTCCTCCATGCACTGCTATAAAATACTGTTTCTGTCACTTAAAAAAATATTATATTGACATCATTTTATATTTAAATAATCATATTATATTTAAATAAATATTTTCTGATACCGCCTACTGTTATAAAGTGGAATGACATTTTTCAAAACTATAAAATATATGCAGTCTTTTAAAGGTGAATATTAATTCAATTGAAAAAGTAGGTGTTTAGAAATATTTATGAAAGAAATCAGGGTATTTTATACCAGGGGCCTCCCTGTATCCGTTGTACAATTCAATGAACTGAGAATTACTTTCATATATTAAAATACAATAAAATGTTATTTAAAAATGTAAAAATTGGGAATGGAGTCAAGATGGCAGAGTACAGGCAGCAATCAAGATAAATTCTCCCAACATTGCAAATATCTTCAAAAAAACTCCTCAAATCAAATTCTGGAGCAGCAGGACTAATGAAAAGTCAGAGTGAGACATTTTTCCATTATAAGACAAACTTAGGAGGTTGGCAGAAGAGGTCAGTGAAAGCAGGATGTGGGCTTGCCCAGAGCACAGCAGCAGCCCCAGCAGCAGGTCTTGGAGATGGCCACAACAACAGTGACAACAGCAGTGGTGGTTTTACGAGCTCTCACCTTGAGAGGGAGGGAGGAGGTGAGGAAGAAGGGTAGATAACTGGTCAGAAAGAGAAGGAACCTTTACTAGTACTGGGTAAAGCTGGTGCTCTTGGGCAATTCTACTGCAGTTATGGATCTCAGCTCCAGGGCAGTGGGTAGAATAAGCAAGACAACTTCAGGAGAACAGGGGCCCTGGTTACAGTTCTAGGACCAAGAAGAATACTAGTACTTCCATCTGTAAGAAAGCAAGGCTTTTCCTGGTTAAAGACCAGAGTACAGACCAAGCGAGCAAGGACCACATCTCTTCTTGGATCACATCACCTTGGAAGCACCAAAAACTTGCAGACCCTTAGAACTAATTCTGAAAATATCAGTACAGAAAATGCCTAAAGCTTGAAACAGGGCTTCTCCACCCTCAGGAGAGCAGAGCCCAACTTTAACGTGAAGTTCAAAGTCAAGCAATGGGCTGGAAAAATAAGCAAATAACAACAACAACAAAAGAATTGACCATAAAAGGCTAAAGAAGACAATAATGTGATAACAGTTGTGAGCAAAGCTCAGAGAAATAGGTCAATTTGACCCAAGCCCAATCAGAATTCCTGAAGAATTAAGTAAGAGCAGGTAAGTAATGCAGTGAAGAAAGTGTTGGGTCTGGAATCAGGAAGAAATCCAACCTCAGACACTTACTAGCTGTATTACTAAAATGAGCTGGAAAAGGAAATGGCAAACCACGCTACTTATTTTTGCCAAGAAAACCCCAAAAGGGATTGTAAAAAGTCATAAAGGAGAAAATGACAAACAACAACAAAGAGTGGTAGAGGGAAAAAGTGAGAAAAGATATGAGAATGATCAAAAAAAATTATGAAAAGGGAAATAACAGTAAAGAGGCACCAAAAAATACTGAAGAAAATAACAGCTTATAAAACAGAATTGGTCTGATGGTTTAAAAAAAATACTTAAAAATTCACTGAAGTGAAGAACTCCTTAACAAATAGAAAAGGAAATACAAAAGCTCACTAAAGAAAATAATTTCTTAAAAATTAGAATTAAATACTAAGGACTTCATGAAATATAAAACAACAACAATAACAACAAAACAAGGGCAAAAAACCGGGCAAGGGAATAGAAGATGTGAAATATCTTGTCAGAAAAAATTATTTGACATGGAAAATGGATCAAGGAGAAATAATTTTAAGTTAAGAATTATTGGACAATCTGAAAGTCATAGTTAAAATAAAAAAGAACCTAAACAATCATATTTCAAGAAATTATAAAGGAAAACTTCCTTAATCTTAGGTCCAGAGTTAAAATAAAAATGGACAGAATCCATTAATCATCTCTTAAAAGAGATCCTAAAATGAAAACTCCCAGGAATGTTATAGCCAAATTCCAGAATTTCCAAATCAAGGAGAAAATAGTATAAACAGCTAGAATGAAACAATTCAAATATAATGGAATCTTATGATTTAGCAGCTTCCACATTAAAGGAATAAAGGGCTTTGAATATGATATTCCATAGGGCAAAAGAGTTAGAATTACAATCAAGAATCACTTATCTGGCAAAAATGAATATAATCTTTCAGGGGAAAATGGATATTTAATGAAATAGAGGATTTTAAAGCTTTCTTGATTAAAAGACCAGATCTGAATGAAAATTTGACATTTAAATACAATATTCAAGAGAAACATGAAAAAGGTAAACATTGAAGGCATAATCATAAGAGACTCAATAAAGCTAAACTGTTTACATTCTTATATGGGCAGATAATACATGTAACACTAAGAACTTTTATCATCATTAGGACAGTTAAAAGGTGTTTATGTAAAGAAGGGGCCATAGAATGAGTAGTAGGCAATTCTTGAAGTTCATTATCACTGCAATTGGTTCAAAGATAGAAGAATACACACACACACACACACACACTCTCTCAGCTGGGTAAAGAAACCTTTCTTGGTAGGAAATAGGAAGATAAAAAATTAAGAGATACAGTATGGGGGAGGAAGATGGTAAAAGGGAGAATAAATTAAGGGTGGCAGTGATCAAAAGCAAAACAGGCTTTTTGAAGAGAGTCAGAATAAAAACAGGGAAGGATAAACACAAGAAAATTAGATGGAAGAAAATCATCATAATTCTGAATGTGAATGGGATGAGCTCACCCAAAAAATGAAAGTGGAGATCAGAATTCATAAGAAATCAGAATCCAACAATATGTTATTGACAAAAGATACCTTTGAAACAGAAAGATACATATAGAATTAAAATAAAGGTCTGGAATAGACTCTATTCAGGCTTTAGCTTAAGTAAAAAAGACAGGAATAAGAATTGATAGGCAAAGCAAAAGGAAAAAGATCTAATTAAAAGAAATAATCAAGGAAACTACATTTTGCTAAGAGATACATTAGATCAGGGCTTCTTAAACTTTTTCCATCAGTGACCCCTTTTTGCCCAAAGTATATAGGTATTCGACTCCAGGCATATAGGTATTTAAAATATGCATACAAATCAAATATTTACTGATAATAAGCCATAATTTTGTGATGCCCCATTTTCAATTATGTGACTAGTAAAAGCAATTTTTTTTATAGCAAGTCTCTCTGGTAAAGGTTTCATTTCTCAAATATATAGGAAACTGGGTCAAATTTATAAAAATAAGATCCATTTCCCAATTGATAAGTGGTGAAGGAGTATGACTAGGTCAGTTTCAAAAGAAGAAACCAAAATCTATCCAAAATCATTTTAAAATGTTCTCTCTTAAAGCAAAATTATTGTTTTGAAATACCATTTCACACCTATCAGAAATGATAAATGCTGGGAAGGAGGGCAAGTAGATAGCTACACTGATAAACTATTGATGGAATTAATGAATTGGTCCCACCATTTTGGAGAATAATTTGGAACTATGCCCAAAGGGCTATATCCTTTGGTACAGCAATACCACTATTACGTCTGTGCCCTAAAGAGATCAAAGAAATAGATATTGAGAGGATGTTCAACAATTGAGGAATGCCTAATTAATTTGTTGTATGTGATTATGATGAATACTATTGTGTTATAAGAATGATAAGAGGCAGCTAGGTGGTGCAGTAGAGCACCAGCCCTGAAGTCATAAGGACCCAAGTTCAAATCTGACCTTAGACACTTAAACACTTCCTAACTGTGTGACCCTGGGCAAGGAACTTAACCCCAGTTGTCTCAGCAAAAAAAAAAAAAAAGAAAAGAAGAAAAAAGAAAAGAAAAGAAGAAAAAAGAAAAGAAAAGAAAAGAAAAGAAAAGAAAAGAAAAGAAAAGAAAAGAAAAGAAAAGAAAAGAAAAGAGAAAACAAAAGAAATGACAAGAATACAATGATCCAGGATTATTCCAAGTAGATTTAGGATATAAAATGCCATCCACAGAGAGAACTATGGAGAATGTGGACTCAAATATAAATGTGGATTGGAGGACTATTTTAACTTTTTTGGGGGGGAATTTGTTTTTTCTTGTGAGTTTTCCCTTTTGTTCCGATTTTTCTTTCACAACATGACTAATATGGAAATATGTTTAAAATGATTGTATATAGATAATCTATATCAGATTGTTTGCTGTTTAGGGAAGGATGAGGTAAGAAGAAAAAAATTTGAAACTCAAAATTTTACAAAAATGAATGTTGAAAACTATCTTTACGTGTGATTGGAAAAATAAAATACTATTTAAATATTAACTTAAAAAAAGAAATGATGAGGCTTCTTGACTTGTAGTCCTGTGTTTTAGCCACCAAGTCACCTAGCTTATGTGATCATCTCTAAGATCCTTTTAAAAATCTAAACTCATGATTTTAAACTTTTAGAATGTAATGTCTCTATCACTCATTACAGAATAATCATAGAAAATTTGTACTATTATGTATAATTATTATTTAACTTTGTCCTGTTCCTTCCCAATGAGACCAGGAGCTCCCTGAGAGAAGTAACTATATCTTCTAGTTCTTTTCCATTACCTAGTGTACCTGCTAAGCAGTCAATAGATATGTATTTAATTCAACATCTATCCATCCAGCTAAAAGCAATAAAACTAAGACAAAGCATTCTCAAAAAAAAAAAAAGAAAAAAGAAAAAAGAAAAAAAAAGAAATGATGAAGTAGTTAGTTTCAGGAAAAACAACAACATGTAAAGACCTATATGAACCAATGCAAAGTGAGGTGAAAAGATCCAGAAGGAAAATCACCATTCATAGTATTAGCAATATTGTAATGATGATCGATGATGAAAAACTTGTCTACTCTGGTCAAGACAATAATCCAAGCAATATGAAATGACTAATGATGCAAAAATGTTATCTATCCCTAGAAGTGACGAACTGAGTGCAAACAGAAGTGTAATTTTCTCATTTCCTTTTTTGTGATATGGATAGTATGGAAATGTCTTGCACAATTTCACATATATCATTGATATCCTTGTGCTTCTCAGGGGATGGGGAAGTGGAGGGATGGAGGGAGAGAATTTGTAAATCAATTTTAAAAGAAAAAATGTTAAAAATAAATAAATCTATACATTTTTAAAGCAAATAAACCTCATTCTTAGCTTCAGGGTTGGCTATAACCTGCTTTCCTCAGTAGGACATAGTTTTTGCCTTATACACTTTTACATAACAAGGATAGAAAAACAAATCACAAATGGAAAAAGGACCCTACCTTCAAGAAGCTTACATAGTTTACCATCAATAGAGCATATACTTTGAGTTGTTCTCCCCCTACTCTTTTACCCAAACTTCTGACAACCAATAATGTGTATTTGTATAAGTTTGCTGCTAGAGATGGTAATGGTAATAGGAATAATAATAACAATAACAACTAGAATTTATGTAGCACTTTAAGTTTTGTGAAATGTTTTATAAATGTTATCTTACTTTCTCACAATAACCCCAGAAGATATTATGGTACCGATTTTATGCATGAGGAAACCAAGACAGGTTAAGTGACTTGTTTAGACTCAAAAAGTAAGTATCTAAGACTAGATTTGAACTCAGGTTTTCCAGACTCCAGGCCCAAAGCTTTGGTACTTAGGGTGCTGAATATAGAAATGAAGAACAGATATCTATTTCCCAATGCTAAGCACAATCCAAGGCATGCAATGAGTGCTTAATGTTTGTTGCTTTTCCTTGTTCAATTTCATTGTTGAGTCAACTGGTCTATGTAGGAAAAGTTTGAATCTACAACCTTTGCCTCATTAATTGATCTAAAAACAATCTAATATAGCAGGAATTTATTAAGAATCACCTGTATGCAAGAGAGGTAATATAATTGGCATAGTGTAGAGAGAACTAGCCTTGATGCCAGCAAATGAAAATCCTACCTCTGACACATACTGACTGTTTTTATTTAACTTCTCAATGCTGTAGGCACATTTCCAGGACTATAAATTGTAAAGAAGGTGCCACCTTAACTTAAAACAGAGTTTCTTCATATTCAAATTCTCTTATACCAAAGAAATCACAGGTCTGATCCCTATCTCTATGCCGCCTATACACAAATCAAAGTAAATGATTATGTAGTGTCTTGCTCCAATACAAAGAATCAAATAATTGTGAATTAAGGGCAATAGATGAAGAACATGAGGAAATCTTCAAAAAGCATCCCAGAGATTTCTGGAGGCTTTTCCTCTTCTACAAGAACAAGGACACTGATGAGTAAGAAAAAAATGTCACGCAGTCCAATAAGGAAACAAAAATCCTAAGCATGTTAATAAAATGAGCCCTGGAAACTGCCTAAACAGACTGTTCTTTTGAGGCAAACACATGTCAATATAGCTCTTCAGGAAATTCTAGTGGGAATGAATAAGTGGTACAATTATTAAAGGGGAAGACAAAATTTATGGCAAAATGGTATCAGACAGGCTTAAGAATGTATTTCACAAAGTGAAAAAATCCTCCAAATGATTAGAATGCCCATGCTACTCATTGTTTTCCAATTTCAGTAATCTAAAGTGAAATCGAAGTTAGGTTTCTAATTAGACAGCTGACATCATTTGCCAATAAAATTTTATCAGAACACATCAAGTCATAAAGATCTTGGGCTGTTTTACCAATGAATTTGGATAGTCCTTTTAGTGACTTAGATCACATGAAAATAATCTAGTCACATCCATGTGATTTTTTTCCATGTGCTCTTATATGGTCTCCAGAAGAAAAACAAAGGAAAATCTTAACATACGGGGACCTTCAGTTCTATTGATATCATTAGGATACCCTTCTTCTGGGTTACATGTTGGTTGCACCTCAATTTTTGTCACAGGATTAGTTTGTGATTTGTTCCATTGTGCTGTTTTTCCCCAATAGAAATAGTAGCAATTGCTGCTGCCAAAACCTTACAATCCTGCCCTCTTCCCTTTCTCTTAAACCCTGTCACTCCAAACACATAATTGGAGATAGATAGAAACAAACTAGCAATGATGACAACTCCATTATGTCAACAATTCTGTCTAACATAACATGGTCTTTATCTTTGCCTGAGAAGTGTAGGGACTGAATTCATCTTCTCATTTCATGAAGGAATTACTTTGTAAAGCAGTTACCTATGTGAAAAATATTTGAGTCAAAGAATATCAAATTTTAAAAGGCAAGATAACTTTTTGTCAAATGTGAAGAACACAGAAGCATAGCCATTGCATTAAAATGTAAATGGAGAACAAAGAACAATCTGGGCATTGCTTACTGATATATAAGTAAATAACTGGATAGGAAAAACCACTTGGATTGAGTTTTCCTCCCAATTTCTAAACTATTTGCACTCTGTTTCCATCATCTGCATCATTAAATTAGATATAATACCACAATGGTTAAAAGAAAACAGTACAAAGTAGCAATTTTTAGTGGCAGCTGGTATTGGTGTAGAAGAGAGAGTGCTGTTATGATCCTGAACAAGTCACTTAACCCATTTGCCTCAATTTATTCAACTATTTTAAAATGGAGATAATAAAATCACCTACCAACAGAGATGTTGTGAGGATCAAATGAGACAATATTTGTAAAAATAGCACAGTATTTGGCACATAGTAAGTTACATAAATGTTTATTCCCTTCTCTTCCCTCTTAGAGTAACAATTTATACAAAGAAACTCTTTATCTTTGCTATTCTGTCAAGTATATATTATTTATTCAATTCAAACACAGCTGATTAAACTTTGTGATGTTAGTAAATGGAACTTTAAGAGAACAACTAGACCACAGCACCTACATTTCCCACTTCCTGTTAGTAAAAGGAAGTCACACTGGAAAGAAGGTTTGCAAACCTGGTTCTTTTCCAGGGGCCTTTATTACATAGATTCTAAGAAGTAACCCCATTTACCATATTATTAACTATCCATGTCCATATAATGTCCACATAATTCACCTGCAATTCTGCTAAACACAAGATGGTGCTGGGTGGGGTGGGGAAACTAAACTAATAAAACCAGCTACTTAGAAAGGCGAAATTCCCCAATTATTCAAACCCATATGGTTTTCTAAGCAGACTTCAATTACATGAATGACTCTCTTCATTTTTTCCAATGTCCTACTTTTCTATATCTTCTCCTAACCCCAGACAGACAACTGAAATGTTTTATGGTTGAAATATAAAAACAATTTTAGAAAATCTGATAAAGGAAGATATTTCTGTTTTCAAAAACTCCTTTCTCTTGCATCAAGTTAAAGGATGGCTATGACAAATGAACTTTTGTAAAGGCTCAGAAGGGAGTTCAGACAAGCAGAACAGTTTTGAAAATAAAGTGGAGAATTTACCATGTACTTTTAAAGAAAAGTAATATGAAATAGATTCCTGGTTTCATATAGAATCCTCTTTTTTTTATGTTCTGTTGGAACAGCATGGAAACAAATTTTGGGGGTGTTTAAGTTCAGAATAAAAGTTTTTTAAAAAGACTTAATTGGATCAAATGTATCTTGTTATGGCCATAGGACAAAAGTCAATGCACAAGGAATCAAAGTCCAAGGAATAGGGAACCCTTCTTCAGACCAGTGTCCTAACAAAACAGATAAGAAGCCAGGAAACTGCACCCAGCTGAATCAATACTGGATCTCTGCTGAATATCAGTTTCATATCATGACTAAGTAAATTTCCTTTCATTGTGTTAGATAGACCTTGAGTGTCTCAGATTGGCTTGAGGCAGGCCTGGCCTCCTCCATTACCTGATGTAAATACTAATATTAGCACTACTCAAGTCAAAACTCACTCTCCTTATAACTGGGGACAACTTGTGATTTTTGGCATTATGAAATCAGGTTAGTTTATGTTTTGAATATAACCCTGAGGATTATCTGCTCTGCCAATAGATCTGTCTGTACAAAAGTTTCAGGACAACATGTTTTAAATTTAAATCTTTTGTTTACAGAAATTGTTATGAAAAATTATGATAATCCTCTAATATTTCAAATGTTGAAACCCAATATCTATCAGCTTTATAACCTAACTCCCCTAACTCCTTACCAGCAACATCCATTTAAAACATGAGGTTTAAAAATGAGGTATAAAAATTCTTGATTTTGCTTCTGACTGTTGCCTTTGCCACCATGAATTAGTTCTTTTCTTACCCTTGACCATCCCCCACCACTCTGGACCCCACCTATTGTTCAATTACTTTTGGAGGACTCCATTTTCAGACCTGATTGACATGCTTCATTCCCCTTCTGATTGTGCTTCTTTATATCTGGACTTCTCCACTATGGCCAACCCATCCTTCTCCTTCCCAGTTCCCCATTCTGTCTAGTCTTCCCATTATGAATGTAAGCTCTATGAGAACAGCAACTGTCTTTCTTTTTTATTGTCTCTATATACCTAATACTTAACACAGTGCTTGACTTACTACATAGGAAGCTTTGCCTTGGTTCACTGGCCTTGTCAATAAGTGGCGAAGTTAAAGAAGTACTTGTATTATAAATAAATCCAAGCCTATAGGACTTCTTATCTTAAAGGAGTACTATAATAGCCAAAAAGTTAATGTCATTATACTTTGTAAGGAATGTTAACTAGCAACATTATTGTGCAATGAAGCTCTCTCCTGATCTTTGGCTGAGCCAACATATACTACTGAATTCTCTGCCTTGTGGCCTCAGGCCTTTCATTCACACATAGTTCATTTGAAGGTTTAACGCTAAGCACATGACTTGTAAGGGTTGGGGAGTGGGGTTGGAAAGAGGAACCTGAAGAATCCTTGACTTTGGCCTACATTTTTCACCTAGCACCATGACAATACTAATTTAGAATTGTCTTCTTCTATATTGAAGTTATAACAAGAAAAAAGATGGATAGATGAGTGTCATTAAGCCACTGTTCCAGATACTCATTAAGTTGAATCACAAAAAGGCTCCGTGCAGTGAGAAGGAAGTGTTTCTACTGCTTACTTTGGTCATATCTCTCATCACATATTCTCCCACCTGATTCTTCATACATGAAACAAAAGTAAAAATCTAATTCACAAAGTAAATATGGGGTTTCTATCAATGAAGAAACATTGAAGTTTAAATTTTAGTAGCTCACTTCCTTGACAGTTAAAACTTTGAAAAAAAATGGGGTTCAACTAACTCCTTCATTAGGTGCAGTACATATTGAGTTCTTTGATGTATTGTTTCTGTGAGTTGCTATCATTAAAAAAAACAAACTTCTCTTCTTTATAGCTCGCTAACTCTTTTAGGGTGTGAAATCCCTTTCAGGATTTAGCCTGCCAGCTAAGGGCATGCCCCAACTTCATGGGGTGCTCCCTTTCTCCTGGATAATTGTACCAAGGAACATGTCTTTCACATGCTCTCCAAACTCTATTTCATATTTACCATTCCCAGTGTCTGCTGTATCCCTTCATTTTGTCCTTATCCTCCTCCCTAAATAAATCTACCTTTTATCAAAGAATGTGGCCATTGTGAATTCTTCACATGACTGAACCCCAACTTTTGGTGCCTGCATTATCTTCTGTCTATACCACTCACATCATTTTGGTGCCGAATACACATCAGTGACCAAACTTCTGGTGACTAAGGTCTGCAAAGTTAATGAGGCTGGCTCTTGGACAGCAGAGTTTATATACAGAAGCATGCTCTATGCTTTTTCATCTTGTTAGGACTTATTAGACACAGCTTGTATTCCACTCCTACAAGAAACTGATGAAACATTGGAGAAGGACTTTAGTGAAGACCCAACTGGCCCTGTTCATGCTCAATATATAATCTCACTTACCAACACAGAGGATATTAAAGCAGAACCCTTGGGATGTGGACTTGTTGACCAATTGGTCAGGAAGACTGTCAAATCCAACATGACCAGAGAGAGATAAGTTTCGAAGGTCTTCATTCTGAAATATCAAAAAGGAAATATACAATAAATGCCCATATATATTTCTAAAGAAAAGACTGTAATTCTTTTTATATCTTTCTCTTTTCAGTTCATGGCAAAAAAACAAAAAAGAAAGAAGAAATCCCTGGTGCTATGTTGTAGCAAAGAACCAATAGATTCCTAGAAAAGCAGGAAGCAAAGAATTGCCTTAACAAATTGGGAAAATATAATGTAATAGTATTCCAAATACAAAGCCCAGAGAACCTAGAATTGTCATTAGCATGTTATTCTATGAATTTTATGAGATCTTAGAACATCATTGTAGTGATCAGTATAAATAGTAATATTCCTCTTTGAAGGGTGGCCACAGTCATCCAAACCTGTACCTTCCTCACTGGTCCTGGGATGATCATTCTCACCAGTGGAACCAGTTCATATTCTAAGTTCAAAAAATACTCATGTGTTCTTCTAAAGAAAAAAAAAAAACTCACTTCTTGTCAGAACTGATTGATAGCTACTGGTCCTTTAAATTGTGGTGATTCCAAATACACATGCAAGCAGCATAAGCAGCTGTTAAAAGACTTGATTGATGTCAACTCCACACAACCATGGACCATTTATTTACTCACCCTAGAGATTTGCCACAGCTGCTCTTTTAAAAACTTTTTAAATCTAGCAATTTGTTTAAAAAAAAAAATCCATTGATATGCTGGCATAAGGATATGTGGGTAGAATAATACTTACTAACAATTATTATCAACAATAATATTAACTGGGGCAGCTAGACAGTGCAGTGGATAGAGTACCAGCTCTGAAGTCAGGAAAACCTGAGTTCAAATCTGGCCTCAGACACATAATACTTCTTAGCTGTGTGACCCTGGTCAAGTCACTTAATTCCAATTGCCTCAGCAAAAATAATAATAGTAACAAATAGAATTTCTATACCACTTCTGTGGCTTGCAAATTACTTAATAATCTTATTTTATCTTCATAACCACCCTGGAAGATAGGTATAATTATCCTCATTGTATAGATGAGGAAACTTAAGACTAATTGATTTGTCTCAAGGTCACACAGCTAGCAACAGAGTCTGAGGTCAGATTTGAACACAGCTTTGCTTTACTCTAGATCTAGTGCTCCATCCACTATACCATCTAGCTATCTGACCAATGCAGCTGCTGTTGTAGGTGCCCTAGCTCTTTCAAGTCCTAACACAAAACTTCAAGGTGACTTTTCCTTTATAAAGCCTAAAGACCAAAGGTGATATTACTGTAAGTTTCCTATGGAGTCTATTAATCAATACTTATTTGTTGAGGACTCAATCCACAGCCTAGCCTCCTTTCCTCCACTCTAGGGCTGGAAACTAGCAATGAACTTTTAGTATGCATCTACTATATGCAGGATGAGAGACAAAGTCTATAGTAGAGCAGATAAACTGCAGGGAAGAAATGAGTTCAAATCTAGTGATTGAACAAATGACTTAACCTTTCAATGGGACAAACAACTCTGCAAGGCTAGAAACTGCAACAGTAGCTCATCTGGATAGGGAAAATGAATTCTTTATATAGAGTTATTTTATATCCAAGGAAATACTGGGCTGAGAATGATATTAAAAAAGTAGGAGAATACCTGCCCTCAAAGTGCTTACATTCTACAAGAAAAATGTGTATTCATAGATAAATATAATAATCTTCTTGTATTTTTTCTTTCTCCCATAGCAAAACATTCAGTACATATGTGGCACAAAGAAATATTGTTTAATGAATGTAACATAAATTATACCACTTTGAGATCTGACCATAATTTGGTACCACTACAGAGGAATGGCCTGCTACTTCTGGTGGTCTCCAACATATAGATTTTTCAGCCACAAAACCTGATGCCCATGAGAGTTATCAGAATTGCTACAAGCATTTAGTGCAGTACCCAACATGCAGTAGATTTTTAATAAATGTTTATTGACTGACTGACCATTTACAATGAGTTTGGGTTTCCTGTCATTTTCCATCAGGTTCCCCCTGTCCTAAGAGTTAATCCTGATATTTCCCCTTGGCAACATGTCAAACCGCATTTTCTTTGGAAGATTGAAGTACAAATGGAAAAGTGAAAGCTGAGAGCTTGCCCATTTTTGATTGCTTTAGAAACAAAACTGGGGGAACCCATTCATTAGTTTCTTCTTGTTACCGCTTCTATAAAGAAGGTTTTCTTTATGTTTGCATACAGATTGCAGATAAATAAAAGTGATATATGCAGTTCTACTAAGCAAGGTTTGCTTAGCAACAACAAGCCCTTTTTATGATTTCTAAAATTCTATGATTCCATGAAAAAATTGAAAAGGAACACATCACATGAAAATACATGGGAATCTTCAGCAATAAGATGAACCAAATCAGTTCCAATGGAGCAGTAATGAACTGAACCAGCTACACCTAGCGAAAGAACTCTGGGAGATGACTAAGAACCATTACATAGAATTCCCAATCCCTATATTTTTACCCGCCCGCATTTTGGATTTCCTTCACAGATTAATTGTACAATATTTCAGAGTCTGATTCTTTTTGTACAGCAAAATAACAGTTTGGTCATGTATACTTATTTTGTATTTAATTTATACTTTAATATATTTAACATCTACTGGTCCATCCTGCCATCTAGGGAAGGGAGTGGGGGAAAGAGGGGAAAAATTGGAACAAGAGGTTTGACAATTGTCAATGCTGTACAATTACCCATGCATATAACTTGTAAATAAAAAGCTATTAAAAATTAAAATAAAAAATTAGAGTACCTAAAAGCCATGATCAAGCAATAGCAATAAAATGTGTAAATGTTATCTTTCAAAAAATTTAAAAAAAAGAAAATACATGGGCAGCTAGAGTCTTCCTGGTGCCCTTCATCTTTGCAGACTCAGGGTCAATAGGACAGACGACATCAAAGCCTGCCAAAAGTCAATATGAGAAACAAAAGTAGGGCAATTATCACTGGACTAAATTGACATAAAAACCAGCCTCAGGGGCACACCCTATGAGAATGTTTGTTTTTTACCCGACAGCTGGCAAAGTCCTCAAGCAGTTGACTTCCTCTCCGCTTATTTCTGATGCCCCCCACCTCTACCTGAGGTATCTCAAATGCCTATACAACAGGTAATTTTAGATTACTTAGCATGCTGTCCAAGACACAGGGCAGAGGGTTGGAGGCAGGTCCAGTGTTGCATTTCAACCTCTTTTCATCAGAGCTGTGCAGTAGCTGTTTTACATCAGTCCTGAATAAGCAATCATGCGAATCATTATTTCTGCTTCATCATGGACTTTAAAATGGATTCTCAGATAAAAATCAAACAAGGCAGGGAAGATGTGTCATCAGTATCTCTCCTCCTTTTCCTACTTCTACCAACTGCCCCTTTGCCATTTCCAAAAGTAAAGGGTTTTTTTTTTACTCTAGATTTTAAAACATTATATTTTTAGATAGCCCCAATCCACCTATTCAGGGGGGCAGGGAGGAAGGGAAAAGAAGGGGGGTTAGTCATTACAATGTTGCGCAAATTCCCATCTCAGAACTCGGTATTTCATATCCATGCTGTTTCCAAAATAAGAGAATCCACCCACATACCCACTAAGTATTTTTAAATCCATTGAAAACCACAGACAAAATGAAGGGCTATACAGAATGGTATGGGCTTGAAATTTTGACAAAAGAATAACTACTAGACGTTTACCTTTGAAAAAATAACAATAATAAAAAAAGAAAGTCCAGGGTTATAAAGGGAGATAGGTAGGAAGGGGAAAGCTGATACAAGGGTGTCTCCAATATCTTTTCATTTATTTCACTATGAGAATGAAGAAGGGAGCTTACTTCCTCCTTTAGGCAAGCTTCTACAATTTGCTATCTCTGCCTCTATGGTTGAAGGTTCCTTCGTGTTGTGACTCCAACCTTAGGTTGAAGCAGTTTTCTCCCTTATCACCCCAAAGGTTTCTCTTAAAGAACCATCATGGACAAAGCACGTTTTCTTGACAAGTCTTCTTGAATATAACAGAAACTAGGCTGTTACATGTGATGAGGATAAATAACAAATTGTAAATATATAATTACAGGCCCTAAAGCTGAGCAGTCTTACTTATGCCCTTTTATTGGAATCCTCTGATTAAATGTCTCTTTTATCTATCTGAAGCCAGCCTGTCCTTCCAGCCATCTCTTCCTACCTCCAATCTTACTCTAACTCTTAATCCATTTTCCCTCCCATCCCCATACTAGGATTCTTATTTATTCATTAACAAATAACTCATTATTTGGCCATTTTGTTTACATTCTTTATGTATAGACTTCAGCTAAGAAATAGTCTGTTATTTTACATATCTATGTGTGGAGGCTCTAGCAAAGATAGCACACACTCAGGCAAGAATGCTATCATTCAAAGGCTGAGGAGGAAAGGCAACAGTGAGGCCATAGAATTCCCAATATTTCCTTGGAAAACATGAGCAAGATGGAGATGGGGTGATCCTGGCATAATCATAGCTGATTCACAAAAAACACAAAAATACTAACCCTGTAATAATAGACAAAGCATGGGATTTGGAAAGCATCAGGCTTTTCGGGGTGGGGGGGAAGGGAAAGAAAAAAAAGAGAGAGGGAGGGAGGGAGGCAAAAAAGGAGGGAAGGAGGAAGAAAGGAAAAGAAAGAGAGGGAGGAAAAAAGGGAGGGAGTTAGACAGAAGGAGTCAGAGAGATAGATAGGGAGAGAAATAGAGACAAAGCCCTCTCACAAATTTGCTTTTACCTTGAACAAATTATATAACTAACTACTTTTGAGCTTAGATTCCTCATTTGTAAAATTAGTAGTTGGATAAAATCATTTTAAGGTTCCTTCTGGATTTAACTTTGTAATTCTGTGCTTCTCTGTCTACTTTTTTCCTTTTCTTTGCTTTTAAAATTCCTAACAATCTTTTGAAATCCAACTAAATGCCACGTCTTTCTCCAGGAATAACTTTTCCCTTCAGACTTCAGAAAGCATCGTTTTAAACCTCTCTACTGAATTCATGGAAATTCGTGTTTTGTTACTTATATTGATATCGTCTTTCCTTGCTAAATGACATATTAGGATTGGCTAAAAAGCTGGGTGAGTCTAATCTGGGGAAGACATGATACTTGTCTTTATGGAGACTAGCTTGTTCTGTTCGACACAGAACTAGAAGCAATGGGTAGAAGTGGCAAAAAGGAGAATTTCGTTTGAAGACAGGAAACATTTCCTAACGATCAGAACTATGCATTAGTAGAATGGGGTCCCTTGGGAAATTGAAGGTTCTCTCCTCCTTGAGGTGTTCAGAAAGAGACCAGCTGACCACTGCTAAGGTCACACTGTAAAGGGATCCATTTGGGATATGAGTTAGACTGGATGATCATAGAGGGCCCTTTCAATTCTGTAATCCTACGACTGCGTGTCCTCTCAAGGCATTAAAAAAAAATATTAAATCACATCTCCCACCAAACTTCTAGCAGAGTGCTCTGTTCATATTGGAACAAAGAGTATGGGAGATGAATACTGTGAAATTAAGTTAGAGCCACATTATAGAGGGCCTTGAATTTCTCATGTCTGGCCAAAAAGTCTGTGTTTCAATGACAAGATGAGACCTTTGCTTTAGAAAGATGACTTTGGAAGCTTATGGAGTTTGGTTAGGAAGGAGAAACTAGGAACAGAAGTGCCAATTGAAGAAATTATTGCAATATTCCAGGCAGGAAGTAATGAAGGCCTAAACCTTAAATAAAAGCACGAGAATAGCATTACAGTGAGGTTCCACTACCGTCTGATTCTACTATTTGTTATCAGGGGATACTAGATAGACATACATGGAAAAGGAAGGTAGTTTTCTGTGTTCCTTCCTTTTTAGAGAAGATTTTGCTCTTTATTCAGGATTATGCTTGAAATAAAGAAGAGATGGTAGTTGGGGTGATCCAACTCAATTTAACTCAATAAACTCAAGTTCAGAAAAATTTCAATTTAACTCAGTAAAAATCTTCTAAGCACTGCATGAAAAATATAAAGACAAAAAAAAAAAAATAGACAAAAACTCAGACATTGCCCAAAAAGGAATTTAGATTTTACTAGCTGGAAAACACTGAGTTGCTCAAGAAAGTTGCAGTAAGAATGCAATTTTAACAGTTAAGTTTGGTTTACCTCTATCCAATTGGTATGATACTTGAAGAAGTTATTCATTTTATAATTTATTAATCTCCTAGTACATGAAAGGTATGGGGAAAGAGGCATAGAAGATAAGACCAATTTCTAAGAAAATTACAATCCAATAAAGGGAAAAACATGAACACAATTAAAATTTTTTTTAAAAGGGTGTGTGAGGGAGATAAAATGTTGCATACTATTTCAGATAAGGTTACTCTCTTATTAGTATTACTTAACAATTTTATATGGTTACATTTTTAACTTCGGTAAAAACTTCAAACTATTTTATATTGTTACATTTTTCAATTGTTACATTTTTCAATTTTTGAAAAATGTAACTTTTTCACATTAACATTGTTATTTATTTATTTTATGTTTTCCCCAATTACATTTAAAACACATTTTTTAAACATTTATTTTTAAAACATTTGAGTTCCAAATCCTTTCCCTTATCCCTGCCCCTAGCCTCCATTAAGAAAGCATATTTACACTGTTACTTTTTTTTTCTCATTTTATTTTTTATTGTATGTTTAAGATCATTTTTCCAATTGCACTTTTTTTATTATAGCTTTTTATTTACAAGTTATATGCATGGGTAATTTTACAGCATTGACAATTGCCAAACTTTTTGTTCCAATTTTTCCCCTCCTGCCCCCATCCCCTCCCCCCAATGACAGGTTGACCAATGCATGTTAAATATGTTAAAGTATAAACTAAATACAATATAAGTATACATGTCCTAACAGTTATTTTGTTGTACAAAAAGAATCAGATTTTGAAATAGTGTACTATTAGCCTGTGAAGGAAATAAAAAATATAGGGATTGGGAATTCAATGTAATGGTTCATAGTCATCTCCCAGAGTTCTTTCATTGATACACTGTTACTTCTAAGGAAAGGAAGAGCAAATGCTACATGTATTAGTTTTACTTTATTACAAGAGACCTCAATTAAAGGATGAACAATCTATGTAATATAAAAACAAAATATAGTAAAACTGAAAGTGGCCCCGAAAGTACAAAATAAGGGGTACAGAAGAAGTGATATGAGAAATTTAGGGCTAGGAAAGATCATTTCATTGAGGGAAAATCCTCATGGGAAAGATAGTACCTGAGTTGGTACCATATTGAAAAAGGAAGAAACTTGGTAGGAAGTAAAGTATTTTTATGGAAATGCTCCAATATGTAGTAAGAGACTAGGTGACACAATAGAAAAAAAAAAAAAACAAGGAGAGAAATATTTTAACTATTTTACTCTTAGCTTAAACTCTAAGACTCAGAGGTAATGCTTCCATTTTTCACCTATCATCTCTCTATCTCAACTCTCCAAGCAAATTCTTAAGATCACAATCTTAGGGTTGGAAGGGACCTCAGAGGGCATCTCATCTGATCTCTTTTACAAATGAAGGAACTGAGGCCCACAGAGAGAAAACTATTTGTCTAAGTTCACAGAGGGATTTAAAGCTAGGTCAGTATTTTTTTTTCCATTTATAACATTAAGCAACATTTTGGGTTTTTTGGTTCTTTTATGGAAAATATTGTTGAAACACAAGGATTTGTCTTATTATTGAGAATCTTTTGACGTCTATAACAAGCTTGTCTTTCAGAAAGACAAATGCATGCAAAAAATGATAGTGAAAAATTATTATATAAAGTTTACTCAAATATGCATGCATTCACACTATATTCAGCAGTCCTTAAGGAAAAAAAAAACTGTACAGGACAAAAGCCTCAAATTTTGACAATCTGGCAGAAGGAGAAAATTCAATAGTAATTTTAAAAATCTGGAATGAATTACAACCTACTCTTGTAGTTCCAGTGAACTCTATTGTCAAAGAACCCCATTCATATTTGAACTTTGATACTACTTGTATAATCCTGGACAAATAATCTCTCTGGGCCTCAGTTTCCTCAGATGTAAAATGAGTTTATCCCCTTTACACTTATTTTATTCAACTAATCAGTTTTACTGGCAAATAATTCAGCAAAATAGTTTCTAAAATTTTCCCTTATTTCTCTATACATTGACAGCCTTCCTTTGTCATTTTTTACATAGACAATCCCCCCCCCCCCAATATATACTTTAGTGATCCAACAATAAAACAAAACAAAACAAATGCTGAGTGGAAAAGAACAAATAATACAAAGAGTATAAGTAAAGTAAGAACTAAGCAACATAACTAGAGGAAGACAGCAACTATAGCCAAGGTCTATACACAGGAGATTGAAAACAAATGGCTGCATAAACTAGAAAGACATGTTAGAAGAAATGAAGAAAAATGTTAAAAAATGAAATAAGTAAAATAAGAGGTCTAGAGGAAAGAATTGGAAGAAAAATAGCTTAGAACAGAAGTCAGAAGTAACTAAGATCCTGAAAATGAGTATACAATAAACAACTCAATGACTCCATGAGACAACCAAAAATATTAGGACAAAATTTTAAAAAATTAAAAAACACACAGAAGAAATGTAAAGTATCTATCAAAAAACCACTGCCCTTGAAAATAGTCAAAGACTTCATATGGAAAAAAGAGAGATGTATGGAGAGTTAATGTATATAGAAGCATAATATTTTCACCTTTTTTTTTTGTTTATTTCTTTCTCATAGTTTTTCCCCTCCATTTTTTCTTGTACAACATGGCAAATATGGAAATATGTTTAAAAGAATTGCACATATTTAACCTATTATTAAATATTAACATATTTAACAAATTTGTGACTTGTTCTCAGGATTAATAGAAAAATCCTCAGGGCAGAATTTTCCCTTTGGAGGAAACACTCCAAAGCATAAAGGACAAGACTTCCCTCCCTCCATGTTATTCATAGTCTTTCCACCCTTTCTACCTCATATGGATCTTCTTTCTATCTCCCTTGTCTTTTCTTTCATTAATTTCTCTTTCTCCTCCTGTTCCTCAAATTTGGGTGTCCTCCAATGCTTCTCCCCTCCAATTCTCTTTTTGACATTCTTCCTTCTTAATGATCTCAATTATTCCAACTTACCTCTATGTAGATGGTCTCAAATCTATATATTTCCAACTCAAACTTCAAAATTGATAACTAGTTATATATTTCCAATTTTATTTGTAAGCTATTACAAGTGGATATCCAAACTGGAAAAAAATAAATTTATTTAATATTGAATTAATCACCTCTCTTCTTCTTTCCTCCTCCATTCAAATAATGTTTCAAACTTCTCTACTTTTATTTTTTTTAATGCAATCTATCCTCCTAGTTATTTTTGGCCACATGGAGTAATAGGAAAAAGAAAGTATCAATAATGGAAAGAAGGGGTTTGTGTAGTCATTGTATGTATCTGCATAGACAAACTTCTATTAATGCTAGGCCTCAGTTCCAACATTTCTGAAGATTTCCACTGCCTGAAGCAAAGAACGAAGGCAGGGCTCACATGTTAGTCTAGCAATTTGAGTCTTCTATTTATCTGATTCCAACCTCTGTTCTCAGCAGCATTCTCTCATTTCTCCTTTTTATAAAATCTATTTCATTCCAACTTTCTCAGTCTTCATGCCTTTCCTCATGCCATATCCCATCCCTACAATGTATTTTCTCTCACACCATTTTCATCTGTTGAGATTCTTTTTTTTCAAAGTTCAACTCACACCTCATCTCTCACTATGTGATTTGGATAAATCACTTAATTTCTCTATGCCTCAGTTTCCTCCTTTGTAAAATAGGGACAATAACACTTACCTTCTAGAGTTGCTATGAGAATGAAATAATATTTGTGAAGCACTCCATAAATCTTAAAACATTATATAAAAACCACCATTTTTATTATTATTGATATGAGATTGCCAGCTCTTTAAAGTCCATTTAAAGTGGGTATGATTTAATATTAATTTTCCCAGAACATCTATATATAAAAGAAGCTTTATATATGTTTCTTGAATTATCTTTCCCCTCTATACAGTTTGTCTCAAATCCATTAAATGATTAAAGTCCTGTTTCAATATAAAAATGCAACACATACATTTGTCGAAAAGAGATGAGGGAAACGAGAAAGTGTAAGCAAAATTTAGTGCCATATTCTCATTCTCCCATCACAGTCTTGCTTTAGCTACTGTTTTCTAATGCCTAGGAATAATATGTCCCCAAACTGAAGGTCACCCTAAGACTTTTGAATGATGAATTCTGCAAATACCTATTCACATCAAGCTGTATTTTGGAGAATGTTTTAATTTGTTTCACAAACCCTATTTGGAGGGTGGGGGTGGCCCTCTGTTTATTTCAGTCCAAGGATGGGAAAGAAGGCTTATATGTTAATATATTGAACAAAACCACAATCATGATGCAAATGCTGGGAGGTTTTCAAGGCTACATATTTCAATGGTAACCATAATAAAACCATAATAAAAATATAATTTATGAATCACCTCATCATCAAGGACCACACTTGCTGTTCTGCTGTCATCTGAGTAACAAAACCTCATGCTAAACTAGAGATAGAAAGTCCCCAAGGATACACTTTTATACAGGAAGTAAATCAGAAAGAAAAGATTCAGGAAACACAAAGAAAGACCAAAAAAAAAAAAAAAAAAAAAAAAGAAGAAGAAGAAGAAGAAGAAGCAGAAAGTCACATAGCTCAGTACTAAAGCTAAATCAGAAGAATTCATAGTGACTAATTGCCAGTTGGTGAGACTAACCAATTGCAAAGTCACAAAGAATTGTTGTAAGTGTCCAAAAAAATTTACAAAGACTTGATTTTAAAAAAACAAGCCAATCAACTAACAATAATAATATTATGGATTTAGAGCTGGAAAGTCTTCAAATCAAGCTCCCCCTCTTTCCTCCCCAGGTCCTGAAGGTCATCTAGGCTTAAAGAGCAAGGATTTAAGACTAGCTTATCAGATCTCAAGTGCATGCTGACTATAGCAATTACATTTTTTTCCCCCACTGTTGCCATTACACAACTGGCTCTTTATTATACATTAGAGAACAGAGCTTCCCCCTATCTCCTGACACTGCGGACTCAGTTCCCAGTAGTTAGCAATCTCCTTTCCTCTTCTACATTCCCCATTTCTGGGACACAATCTCAGATGAATGTGAATGAATGTGAAGAGCACACTCTCCTCTCCAATCTCTGCTGTCAGTTCTCTCATTTATATCTGCCTTGACCATATCTTCTCTGGACCCTGTAATGTCCAATTCCAATGTATCCACCCTTTTCACTATGCCCTTAGCAACTTGGTCCCTACATCTTCTTCAATTCCCTTGTTACTCTACTATCATTCATCTCATATCTTCTGTCTCATCTCTCCTTTACTGCTTCTACAAAATCTCCATGCTCCCTGATTCTTAAAACACACATGCGTGCGTGCGCACATACACATCTCACTAGATTCCACATCTCTACTATCATCCTATAATCTTTCTTCCCTTTCTCAGTCAAATACTTGTGAAAAGGTTATTTACTTCCTCTGCTCTAAACTTCTCAGAAATGTTGATGAATCTCAGACCTCTTTATCCAATCTCACTCCAGACTTTCTCTTTTACATCACCTGCCCATTAGACATTTTGAACCATTTTGTCTTATAGGCACCTCAGACTTAACATATTCAAAAGGGAACTTGGTGCCTTCACACCTACTGTTCTTTCAAATCTCCAGACTTCCATCATCATTCTTCTTAGTCACCTAAATTCCCAACCTCTGTGTCATCCTCAACTCCTTACTCTCACCCCAACTAGTCAATCACTTGGTATTTTTTAATTTTTATCACCACAATGTCACTAATTTATGTCCCTCCCCTTCTCCAGTGACATTTTGTCACTTCTCACATAATCACCAATCTAGTTCATGCCATCATCGTCTGATGCCTCCAATTTTATCAAGGTACTTTCCTATCCAATATATTTCCCAAACAGTCATCAAAGTGATATTCCTAAAGTACAAGTCTGAGCAGGTCATGCCCTACTCAATAAATTCTGGTGGTCCCCTGTTATTTCAGTGATTCTTATCTTTTTAGTGTGTCATAACCTTTTTTTGGCAGTTTGGTGAATCTTATGGACCCTATCTCAGAATAAAAATTTTAAATGTTATTAGTTGTTAAATTAAAATTTTAATACAGAATTATAAAGAAAAATAAGCATACCAAAAATTATAATTTTATATATATATACATATATATATATACACACACATAACTATGCACATACATACACATTAACACATGCATTATATATATATATATATATATATATAAAAACTAATGCATGCATGTGTATGTATATAGGTCTACTGACAGATCCCAGAGTAAAAATTTACGCTAAAAGATTAAATATAAATTCTGATGTTTGGCATTAAATTTTTTTTCACAGCCTGTCCCCTCTCCTCTTGTTTTTCCACTATGAACTTTTATCCAGTTTTCCCATGGAAAGTGGTCAAGCTTTTGATAAAAGAAAAAAGGGATTTAGTGCAGGGCCCTACTTCAGAATTAGTAGTTAAATAAAGATGGATAGCTACTCTGTTATTCAGATTAGTTCAAAGACTTCAGACTAGCATTCAGATTAGTTCAAAGACTTCAAACTAGCATACTGAGAAAAATTCTTTCTTAATCTTTTTAAAGGAGGGGGGGATCCTTTAAGTGTTCTTCTAAACCTGATTTCTAAAAAAAATTCAGCTTAAGTTCCCTCTTCTACATGAAGTCTCTCCCTTCCCCATCTGCTACTAGACTCAAACTATGGCCCCTAGGAGTGACTATCACCTCAGATTTTTACCTCTTATGAGTGACTACACTTTCAATGTGATAGGTCCTGATTCTCCACTAATGTGTTTGTCATTATCCTTTGTCTATATTTTAACATTCTTATTTATGTTTTGAGAATTTATAATTAAAATTTAGCAAAATGAAAGCAATAATAAATACAAAGATAGGTTGGAATACTAAAAGGTACAACTATATGAAATGGCATTCAAACCCTTTTAATCTGGTCTGGCCCATTCAATTCCAATTTTTACTCATCATGTCAGGTCCATGGGATATTTCCAAGCTGACAGCAGAGCTGGCACAGGCTGTCACTGCTTCTATTAAACATTCTCAGGGTCTTAGGGTATGATGGGAACAATCTCTTAATCATTTATCTTTATGCAAGTTATGTTAGTTTTTTCCTTTAAGACTTTCTTTTCCGGAGCAGCTAATTGGTGCAGTAGATAGAGCACCAGGTCTGAAGTCAGGAGGACTTTAGTTCAAATCTGGCCTATGTACCACTACACACCTGTCAGATTGGCTAAGATGACGGGAAAAAATAATGATGATTGTTGGAGGGGATGCAGGAAAACTGGGACACTGATGCATTGTTGGTGGAGTTGTGAACGAATCCAACCATTCTGGAGAGCAATTTGGAACTATGCTCAAAAAGTTATCAAACTGTGCATACCCTTTGATCCAGCAGTGTTATTACTGGGCTTATATCCCAAAGAGATCATAAAGAAGGGAAAGGGACCTGTATGTGCACGAATGTTTGTGGCAGCCCTCTTTGTAGTGGCTAGAAGTTGGAAACTGAGTGGATGCCCATCAGTTGGAGAATGGCTGAATAAATTGTGGTATATGAATATTATGGAATATTATTGTTCTGTAAGAAATGACCAACAGGATGATTTCAGAAAGGCCTGGAGAGACTTACACGAACTGATGCTGAGTGAAATGAGCAGGACCAGGAGATCATTATATACTTCAACAACAATACTATATGATGACCAGTTCTGATGGACCTGGCCATCCTCAGCAATGAGATCAACCAAATCATTTCCAATGGAGCAGTAATGAACTGAACCAGCTATGCCCAGAGAAAGTACTCTGGGTGATGAATAAAAACCATTACATTGAATTCCCAATCCCTATATTTATGCACACCTGCATTTTTGATTTCCTTCACAAGCTAATTGTACAATATTTCAGAGTCTGATTCTTTTTGTACAGCAAAATAACGTTTTGGTCATGTATACTTATTGTGTATCTAATTTATATTTTAATATATTTAACATCTACTGGTCATCCTGCCATCTAGGGGAGGGGATGGGGGGGTAAGAGGTGAAAAATTGGAACAAGAGGTTTGGCAATTGTTAATGCTGTAAAGTTACTCATACATATAACCTGTAAATAAAAGGCTATTAAATAAAAAAATTAAATTAAATTTAAAAAAAAATATGGCTTATGACACTTGACACTTCCTAGCTGTGTGACCCTGGGTAAGTCACATTGGGGCAACCCCAACTGCCTCAGCAAAAAACAAAAAAAAACCCAACAAACTTTCTTTTCCTTGAGAGTCAATTAGTTCAGAAGACTCAGCTGGCTCAGGCAACTTATATCACTTCCTGATTTTGAGTTGGGGGTTAAAAAGGGGAGACCAAATAAAACAGCTGCAAAGAGCTTCAGATATGATCTTATATTTGATTGATGGTGTCCCATGGACAAGGAACTTGCACTTGGCTGAATCAACTCCTAGTTTCTTCAGACATATCCTTTTTGAATATTCTTCCCCTATTATGGCTAAATAAATCTCTTTTTGTTAACTGTTGAGTGATCCATTAATATCTTATTTCATTCCAATATATCCAAATATAAACTACTAGGTAATTGGCTAAAGTTAGATCCATTCCAGAGCATAGAAGTAATCCTGGTTTGGGAGAAACCCACATCTAATTGTAGTTCCTGAGACTCCTGATCCAAAACCAAATTTCTGTCATAAATTTCCTGCAATTATCCTCAGCTCCTTAAATTTGGAGTTCTGTAGAAGCACTGCGCGCACTCTACATGGAGAATAACTACACAGATTGTTGTATATGGAATGGAACAGCATTTTAAAATCCACATATATATATGCACACATGCATTTTTGATTTCCTTCACAAGCTAATTGTACAATATTTCAGAATCTGATTCTTTTTGTACAGCAAAATAACGTTTTGGTCATGTATACTTATTGTGTATCTAAGTTATATTTTAATATATTTAACATCTACTGGTCATCCTGCCATCTAGGGGAGGGGATGGGGGGGTAAGAGGTGAAAAATTGGAACAAGAGGTTTGGCAATTGTTAATGCTGTAAAGTTACCCATGCATATATCCTGTAAATAAAAGGCTATTAAATAAAAAAAAAAATCCACATATGTATTTGGAAAGCACTCTGTATGGATGAAATAAAATATTATTGCAATGTAAGAAATGACAAAAATGAAAATTTAGAGAAAATTGTAAAGATTTGTTTGAACTGATGAGGAACAAAATAAGCAGAACCAGGAAAATAATTTACATTATGAGTACAATTAGGTAAAAGAAAACAATACTGAATAAAAGACTTCAGAACTCTGATAATGTGCAGACCGTGTCATTAGCTTAGAAGATGCTAATTTCTAAAGAGGTGGAAGATAATAAGTACAAAATAAAGTATATACATTTTCAGACATGGCAAATGATTTGCTTTGCTTTGCATATCTCTACATTTTTGGTATATGGTGCAGTTTTCACATTGATCAAAGCATTTCTATTGGCAGTTTCCAAAGAAGAAAGAAGAAAATACTATAATTACTTAATAATTATAGAAATGCAAATTGAAGCAATGTTGACGCTCCAAAACTTACCTAAAGTTTGGCAAAGATGACAAAAAGGGAAAATTACTGTTGACGAGGCTGTGAAAAGACTAATAAATTAATCCACTGTTTAAAGAGCTTTAAATTGTCCAATCACCTGATAGGCAATTTCAAACTAGGTCCCTAAAATACATCTCATTGTGCATTCCTTTGAACCCAATCATATCATCACTAATCCTCTACTGTAAAAAAGAAGAAAGAAAGAAAAGTACCCATAAGCACAAAAATATTTATAGCAGTTTTTTGTTGTTGTGGCTAAGAAGTGGAAACTAAAACAGAGCCCATTAATTAAGGAATGACTGGAACAAATTATGATTATGAATGTGAGGAAATATCATTGTACTATAAGAAATGACATAAGACTCAATCATTGAAATCTAGGTGGACAAAAAGAGTCAGAAAGGTGGCTTAATGGATATAGCCCTGGGCCTAAAGTCAGAGAGATCTTAATTCAAACCTGGCTTCAGATGCTTATTAGCTGTGAGACTCTGAGAAAATTACTTCAACTCTGTTTATCTTGAATGCCATTTCATATGGTTGTGCCTTTTAGTATTCCAACCTATCTTTGCATTTATTATTGCTTTCATTTTGTTAAATTTTAATTATAAATTCTCAAAACTCTGGTTTTCTGTGGCAAGCCACTTCAATCTTTTGTCAAAAACAAAACAAAACAAAACAAAACCTCCCTGCACAGTATTGTTGTTTTATAGTCCATGGGGTCACAAAGAGTCAGCCAGGACTAACAACTAAAAAAACAACAGGTAAACAAAAGCCCAGTCCTTCTGACTTAGACCATGAATGATGATGACAGCCAAGAGTCAATTGGTTCTATTATCATAATATGGTTCCTAAATCTTTGATCCCAAAACTTCTTCCATTTGCTTCCTTCAAGAATCAATTCCTTTCATATGGAATGGAATAGCATTTATTAAGCCCTTGATTTTTATAGCAAGCACTATGTATGAATGTAATAGAATATCACTCTACTATAAGAAATGACTAAAAAAAATTTAGAGAAAATTATATAGATTTATTTGAACTGATAAAGAACAAAGGCAAGAATCAAAATGGACTGGCAGGTACAAGATGATACAAAATGTCACCAACTACCATTGCATGATGCATATTAATCTCTGAAGCTATTCTTTCCTGACTCTTTTCTCTTCTCTATTGTTTAAAACATTAATCTCGACAAAACAAAAATAGTGATTTCATGCCAACAATTTGAGCTTATGAATATAGTCTTATTTGAGTGGTGGGGCCATCAGGAATTAATTCCTTTTGAAACTACAATAAGAAAATGGGTGGATAAAAAGAAGCAGCCCAAACTGCTGAAGTTCATCTGAAGTTCAAAAGAGCAGAATTGCTGGTAACTAACTTTTGCCCTGGATCCATAGGAAGAACAAAAAGAACAATGCAAAAAGCCACCATTTTTGGCAAAAGACCAGTAAAAATGTAACAATGCATTACCTATAATAAAGAGTGGGAACAAACATTTGTCTTCAAGGCAGATATTTGTGCTTTGCTAAATATCCAAGCAAAATTGAGAGTTTGGATTTAACTGGATGCCACAAATTAACATAAAAGGCATTTTCTTTCTTAGTTTTATAGAAACCACAGTCTTTATGAGTCAAAGTGACTAATACCATTTTCAGTCTGATGTCACAAGCTGCTAACCAGCAAAAAGTCTGTAGTTTGGGGATGATAAGGACCATATGTGCATTCCAGAGTATCTTACAGGCTTCACTGTAGTTAAAAGGGAAGGAAAGAGAGGCCACAGTATGAGAAATAAGCAGAAGAATTTACAAAGGCACAGCCCAATCAGAAACAGATGCTGCTCTGTCTCAACAGCTGCCTGCTATAAAGAAAGCCCACTCTGGCACTAGGCATATTAGGAAGAGAGAGAGTAGGAATCAAAACTCCAGGTTTCTGGGGGAAGATACTAAATATCAACTACTAAATTTCACAATGATCTGAAACAAGCATATTTTGAAATTCACCTCTGCTATTTAAAAGGAGAAAGTAAGCCAGCTGTCACACTGTTGTAGGATTTTGTGGCAATTCTGTCCCTCCTTTCCTTAACTTCAAAGTCCAAATCTATCTTTCATGAAAGAAAGCTGCAAGCAGAAGGGAAAGAATTTAAAAAGTGCATCAGTGAAGGTTTTCTCACTTCCTCTTATTTATTATTCATCTGTAAAATTGGGATAATAATAGCATCTGCTTCCCAGGGTTGTTGTGGAGATAAAATGAGATAATATTTGTAAAGGGCTTTTGCAAATCTTAAAACACTATATAAATGTTAATTGTTATTATTACTACCATTATTATTATCCACACATCATCTTTCTAATGTTTCCTTTTTAGGAAATATTGTCAAGTCAATATAATCCCATTCACAAAATTCTTTAATCAGCAAATTCAGCTACATAGTCAAGGTTGTTTCGTTCTAAACCACCACTTTCTATCAATCACTGAAAACGACAACCAGCTTCTTTGCTGCTATTAATCCCCATGTCCTTCCATCCCTTTCTGAGAACACAGTGGCATTCCTGTATTCTAAGGGATACATGATCAGTCTCTGAAAAAGTAAAATAAAGGCAAACCCACAGCCCACTCATTTAAAAAAAGAAAGAAAAGAAATGAACAAGTCCTCCTTTACTCCAATTTCCCTTCTCCTCCCCGCCCTCCCTTCCCCCAGCTTTTCATTTCTAAACTAGGTTGACTCAGAACATCTGTGCATCTGTGACTCTGGCTCATGTGTTTTATGCACCTGAAAATTTTACAAGCACTTAAGATATGTTTCACATTTTTCTGAAGCATATCAAGTGGCAAACATCACTTTAAACCTCCTCTAGAAAACTCCTTTAGGAAATGCCTATAGGAATGTCTATATGACACAGCTCTTCAAATTAGGACCAAGTAACCTTGACCAGAGTTCTCAAACCTTCATTAGATTGTCATTAACTTTTACATGGGACACAGATGAAGCACAATCAGGATGAAATCATGGCTACTTGATGATAGTTAAGCCAGATCATTATGCCTATAGATCCTGTCTTGTAGTTTATATATAACAGCATAATTAATACTTAACACTTCTTTCCTTCTGATAAAATATAACTAAATCTCCAAGGAGAAGAGATATAATGTGGAAAAAATGACAAGAACAGCAAAATATTACCACTTTGATTTAGCTAAAATCAAATGGAAGTGAAATAGTTGGACAAAAGAGCAATGGACTTGGCATCAGAATTAGGATGGAATCCTGGCTCTGTTCCTCACTCAGTATGTGAGCTTAGGAAAGTCACTAATTTTCTCATGGTTTAGTCTCCTCATCAGTAAAAATAAAAGGTCCCTTTCAACTCTAAAATCTTCAGTTTCCACTAAGATTTCTTCCAGCCATCATTCCTTGATTTTCTTTAAATTTTTTTTATTATTCTGAACTTTACATTACAAGGGGCAGGTACGGCACACAATGGATAGCTCATCAGGTCTGAAGTCAGGAAGATCTGAGTTCAAATTTGATCTCAGAGAGACTTAACCATGTTTGTCTCAGTTTCCTCATCTGTGACATGGGCTGGAAAAGGAAACAACAAATTACTGCAGTAATTACATCCCTAATTCCATCAATAAAACTCAATAATAACCTAGTAGAACACAAGCATTTCCTTTTTTTTTTTTTTTTTTTTTTTTTTTTTTAAATAATAACTTTTTATTGACAGAACCCATGCCAGGGTAATTTTTTTACAACATTATCCCTTGCACTCACTTCTGTTCCGATTTTTCCCTCTCTCCCTCTACCCCCTCCCCTAGATGGCAAGCAGTCCTATATATGTTGAATATGTTGTAGTATATCCTAGATATAATGTATGTGTGCAGAACCAAACAGTTTTCTTGTTGCACAGGGAGAATTGGATTCAGAAGGTAAAAATAACCCAGGAAGAAAAACAAAAAATGCAAACAATTTACATTCATTTCCCAGTGTTTTTCCTTTGGGTGTAGCTGCTTCTGTCCATCATTGATCAATTGAAACTGAATTAGGTCTCTTTGTCAAAGAAATCCACTTCCATCAGATTACATCTTCATACAGTATCATTGTTGAGGTACATAATGATCTCTTGGTTCTGCTCATTTCACTTAGCATCAGTTCATGTAAGTCCCTCCAAACCTCTCTGTATTCATCCTGCTGGTCATTTCTTACAGAACAATAATATTCCATAACATTCATATACCACAATTTACCCAACCATTCTCCAATTGATGGGCATTCATTCATTTTCCAGTTTCTAGCCACTACAAACAGGGCTGCCACAAACATTTTGTCACATACAGGTCCCTTTCCCTTCTTTAGTATCTCCTTGGGGTATAAGCCCAATAGAAACACTGCTGGATCAAAGGGTATGCACAGTTTGATAACTTTTTGAGCATAGTTCCAAATTGCTCTCCAGAATGGTTGGATCCGTTCACAACTCCACCAACAATGTATCAGTGTCCCAGTTTTCCCGCATCCCCTCCAACAATCATCATTATTTTTTTCCTGTCATCTTAGCCAATCTGACAGGTGGAACACAAGCATTTCCATACACAAAATGGAATTAAAAACCATTATATAAGAAGTTGTGCACTTCTTTACTCAACACTATTCTTAAAAATATATATCTGAATCTATATGTATAGAATAACTTTCTTCTAATAGAAGACTATCCTGATTGTCCTTTTGGACTTTCTGTTATCCTTTTATTTTCTTTAGCTAACAATCTGCATTCTCTTTCCCATCTCCATATGCCTGACAATGAGAAAGACGTTATTTATTTATTTATTAAGGTCTTCCAGTTTATTATTATTATTATTTTCAATAGTATTTCATTTCTCCAAATACAGGCAAAGAAAGCCTTCAACATTCATCCCCACAAACCCTGTGTTCTAAAATTTTCTCCCCTTTCCTCTTCCTCTACCCTCAAGACAACAAGCAATGTGACTTAGGTTAAACATATGCAATTTGAAAAAGGATATTTTTTTTAATTCATTTTACCAACATATAGTCAAGTAAAATAAATCCCCCAAATTAGTCAGGTTAATAAAAAAGATTCAGTCTACATACATTGTGAACCCATGATTTCTCTATTTCTCTACAAATCTACAATGACCATATCCAAAAATGCCTCCCTCCTTCTGTCTATCAGCAAGTGAGAAACATGCTTCATCATGGGTACCCTAAAGATAGGGTTGGTTAACTTTCCCCTTTAATACTGGAATAAAAGAAGAGCAAAAGAACAAGCAAAACCCACCAACTGGCAAGTCAAAGAATAACTGAAAGCTGATTTTGCAAGTTGTTGTTGTTTTGTTTTTTTTTAACAGCCTCAGATTCTACAATAGGGCATTATTATGGCACTACCCTCTTCCTAACACAAGCAAAACAGAAATAAATGGTAGCTTAAATGTAGTGGTGTTGAGAACTGGTGAGAAGGGATTCGTGAATGCCAGTTATTTTGTTTGTTGCAGTAATCAGAATGTACTGCTTTGTATTTTAAGGACCTTTGTGAATAACTCCTCCCCTTGGACCTCCTAGTCAAGAGAAAAAATAAATCTCATGTTATAACCTCTATCCACAGTTTTAACCTAAATTACCAGCCTGGGCAACCATATAAATATTAAGCTGAAATAAATAGGTCAGAACATGTCTACATATACATGTGCATGTATGCTTGATATGTATATGTATAACATATGCCTGTATGACTTTATGACAATATATCAGCACATGTGTGTATATATTGAAATATTTTATGAGTGTGCATGCATATGTATGTTGCAGTAAGACATTGAGCACAGTCATACAATCTCTGCCTTTCTAATAAACCTTTTACTCTTCTTTCCACCTAAAGAGACATGCACACACACACACACCAGAAAAACACAAAAATAATCCACCCATCAAGTACTTTATGGATGGTTGACTGTACAGCAGGGAAGGCATCTACCCAGTTATGGCAGACAGCAGATTAGAAGCATTTTTCATCCATATTTGTGCATTCAGAAAAAGGACACATTATCACAGATTCCTCAGGAAATGTTTTAATTTTCACTTTTCTCTCACATTTCACCTTGCTGAGAGATGACTACAGATAGCTGGTAATTCTTGACAAAACCCTTTCACATACAGGCTAGACAGAGGAATGTTCCCACAGTTCCTCCCCCATTCCCCACAAGTCCACTTTTTCATTGTTTATCAAGTCTCATTTGCAGTCACTTCATCATTACTGTTATCCTGTGGATATTTTTCTAAGTTATACTCCAACCTAGTGGATAAGCTCTTAGAATAAAATGCTAATGATATATTTGCTTCAGCCCTTGCCATGAATGTGACTGAGAAATCCAAAAGGGTGTAGGCCAATGGTTTTGGTTTACCACAAAAATATTTCCTATAAATTCCTAGATTCTTCATTAAAGAGTCATGGGATGCTTGGAATGTGACTTTCATATGTTTTTAATTGTCTTTGGTAATATAATAACAAAAGAATTTTAAATTACAAGGTAAGAAACAAATTAAATCTGTGTGTGTGTGTGTGTGTGTGTGTGTGTGTGTAAACTTGGTTAAAAGTCTTCAAATGAAACACAAGGAGAAATTTTAAAAATTAGCTAAAGGTACTCTTGAACTGTTTCAACATCTAATGGTTCATTAGCATAACAATTATTCATAAAGTGGAAATGAGAGGCAAAAAATAATTGAGCTAGTAAAAGAAAAAAAGACCTATTTTATGATTTATATTAGAGGAAAATCCAAGGCCCCAGCCCCAAGACATATAGATCAGACTCCAGAGCTTTCAGTGATTATCAGATTCTATGCTATTCGACACAGTTCATAACAAACAGCCAGCATGGTAATTCTCAGAAATAGGCTTTTTTCCCTTCCAATGACAATGTATTTCTTTGGCAGTTGTTCCATTCCCCTAGGCTCTTCCTTAGGTCAAAGCCTCTTAAACTGTTGATTTTGACCCCAAATAAGGACACATGATTGGATGTGAGAGTTGTGAAATGATGATTTATTATCAGTAAATATTTGATTTGTAATGTATTTTATATACCTACATACCTTGGGTTACCTAAAAATTTCTCAGATGAAAAGGGGTCATGAGAGGAAAAAAGCTTTAAGAGCCCTGCCTTAGACCACTATGTACCCTTTTTTTAGGTTAGATATTAATCATTTTGAAGTCTCAGAGTTGCTATGGGGGTTTGTATGTCTAATTTTAAGACAATTTCCCCTACCCCATTCATCTTTTCAGGTGTGTGTGGGGGAAGTAGGATTCTTTCACAATGTTACTTCACAATCTCACCCCTACAAAAATCCAACCCAAATGCCTCATTCTAGTTTGGCAGCGATTCTGGGTGCTCAAGAGCCCAACCAGTTCTCTGCCAAGCTTCAGTTAAGAACTTGATGTTAGCATCTCTATCCTCCAAAGACAAGCCTAATGAATCTGGAAAAACTCATGGTCAGAGAATTGGTTTTGAAGATTTTTTTTTTAAAATATAAACTATTGGGCAGTTAGGTTGGCGCAGTGGCTAGAGCACCAGCCCTGAAGTCAGGAGGACCTAAGTTCAAATCTGGTCTCAGACACTTAACACTTCCTAGCTGTGTGACCCTGGGCAAGTCACTTAACTCCAACTGCCTCAGTGAGGAAATATATATGAACTATGACAACTCATTAAACAGTCTACTAAGACATGAAGAATTTGTCAAATATAATCATTGCTGGGAATCCCTATACTGATAAAACCAAAGATCTTAAAGCATTAAAAAGAGCTGATTTTCAAATAGCTGTGAACAACCAATGAAGGTCTTGATAAACACATTGACTAAAGGGGCAGAATACTATGTGTCAAATGTCATATTTGGGGATTTTCATTGGATTACTTTTATTTTTTAAAATTGAAATTTTAAATATTTTTAAAAGATTAGTTAAAACAATTAAAAATTAATTATATCCAGGAAACTGTGCTGAGTGCAATGAAAAATACAAATTAATATTAAAATGGAATTTTTGCTCTCATGGATTTTAATAAGGGGTGTGTGTGTGTGTGTGTGTGAAAATGATAACTTACACAAGTTAGTTATTTAATTGATTCCAAGTGAGCGACATAGTGAATGGTGGTTCAGAGAAGAGATTATTATAGGCTGGAGGGGTTGGAGAAAGTTACATGGATGATGTGGTCCCTGATTCCATTTTGTGGTATGATTCAAGTTGGCAGCTCCTTTGATCTTATCCACTATTCACCAATTTACTGACTCAAAAACCAACTTAGCTTTATGAGCTGATAGGTGATTATTCTTCTAAGGAATACATAAAATTTCATTTCATGAAATACATTAATGAGTACATTAAAGTGTTGTTCTTAGTAGGATTCCAATTAGCATAAAAAGGTGTTTTGGAAGATGTTTTTAACTTAGATTGGATTACTTGCAGGCTATGGGAGGGGGTGGGGTGTAGGAGGAAGAAAAATTTGCAATGCAAGGTTTTACAAGGGTAAACACTGAAAACTATCTTTGCATATATTTTTTGGGGGGAGCTATTAAAAATGTACCTGGGAAACATTTAACAAAATAAATTAAAATTTAATACAACATAAAACAAATAAAAATTTTAAAGTGTATATTTTTTTTAAAAAGTATTTCTGAGAATATCTAATAGGTTTTCCTTTCATCTAGTCCTTTCAGCATTGATGGTTTACACTGAAGAAGTGACTGGCATTAGATACCCTCACCTACTTCCTTTTTCGTACTCTCCAGGCACTATCACCAAGCTCAAAGTGATATCAACCTGAGAGCGGCAGAGTACATTAAACTCTGGAACCTTGAAATCATTTGGGGCCTCCCTTTCTTTGAGACTATTCTCACTGTCAAATGAAAGTCTGTGTTGTTTTGCTAACTGAGTTGTCATAAAAAACCATCCACCTATCTAAAGGTTAAATATTTTTACTCTTCCAATTATGAATTCAAAAAGCATAAAAGGAAGGTTAAAATGCGTGGGATGCTGTGGGAGGCTAAGAGGGAAAGGAGAATAATAAGGGAAAAGATGACACTTTTATATGCTACTGGGTGTCTTTAGTCTCTCCAAGAGAAGAAAAAAAAACAACACTCCCACTACTTAGTGCTTTGGGATTAGAGCTGAGCATGTTGGTCACACATACCCTAAAGAATTGTAGTTATCCAGTCTCAATCCCTTCTTCATTCTACAAAATATAAGGGAGAGAAGGAGCAGAATGCAAAAATAGGAAGAAAGAAGATGTGTTTAGAGAAGTTAGCAGAAGAATGGCAGAATATAAGGACCAGATGCCAATCTAAAACCTGCATGACAACCTGAAGGGGGAAAAACAATATCTTCTAATCCAGATGGATTTAATAGAAATTTCTATCAAAAATATTCTTTAAAAAAATATTCTTTTGTTTTTTTACAATCCAATCATTTTCAGAGCTCCGTATGCCTACTCTTTACCCCAGTAACACCTACCTCCCTTGTACCAAAGAACAAACAGTTCAGCAAAACCAGAAATGCAATAATGTTGTTTGATGCTGAGCTGGCCATACTTCCACGGCTATATTCCTAACCCTCTCCTACAAAAGGAAAGAAGTATATCTCCTCATTTTTTCTCAAGGTAAATAATAGTAATTATAGTATTCAGCTTTGTTTTCTATTATATTGTTGCAGTCATGTTTATTGTTACCTCTGCTTACTTAACTCTGCATCTGTTCATTCACTCTTCCCATATTTTTCTGAATTTTTCATCTTCATAATTTCTTACTGAAAATTAATTCCATTATGTTTTCTAAAACAAATTCGAGCTTTGAGAGGAAGCTTAGCACAGTGAGTGGATAAATAGTTGGCTTTGCAGTTAGATTTTATGATCCTTATAAGACATTCAACTTCAGTGCTCCCATGCAAGGTATGTTTCCTTATCTGTGAGTTGCCTATGTCAAAGAAACCACACATTTGGTGCCTATCTTCACATCACTGAATCATAATTCCAAAATTAATGGATGCCCACTTTGTCTCCAGTTCTTTGCTATACTAAAATATTACCACATTTTAGGAAGAATATTGATATGTTAGCACTCATCCAGGAGGATGGCAAAGAAAGTGAAAACAACTGTAGAGGTACCATCACCTATCAAACTTAAAGAACAAAATATTCCTTCTATACAAATTATTCTTATATGTTAAGGAAGAAAATGCTATAGCAACCTTTTTTTTTTTTACAGGAAAAATATGGAACTACTAGCTAAGCCAGAAAAGAAAAAAGCAAAGAAAATTGTAGATGAATGCTATTAATGAATATGAACATAAAAATTTCAGTACTGGATAAAAATGCTATAGGAATGTATGTAAAAATTAGTTGAATTGGATTCATACCATCAATGCAAGGATGGTTTAACATCAGAATGCTAATTAGCATAGTTAATTTTAAAACCCCAAAGAGACAAAGCTAGTGATATTGGTAATGATTGATTTTAAAAATGGACACAAAACCTGAAACTAGAACTTTATCAAAATAGAAGATAAAATAAATCCACAAAATCCAACATCATTCTTATTTAAAAAAAAAAAAAAACAGTAAAAATGACTAGTGAAAAAAAATTTTTTTAAAATTGACTAGTGGTAAGAAGTGAAAAATTGGAACAAGAGGTTTGGCAATTGTTAATGCTGTAAAGTTACCCATGTATATATCCTGTAAATAAAAGGCTATTAAATTAAAAAAAAATAAAAAGAAAACATCATTTGAAAAAAAAAATAAAATAAAAATTGACTAGTGAATAATAGAAAAATAAAGCCTATTCAAAATAACTACAAAATGAATGAGTCAACCTACTCAAGACCAGTATAAAAATAAAGATAATGATTCCAATGATTAAAATAATTGGGAGGATATTTAGTGTTTAGATCTGGGTCATGCCCATATAATAAAAATAGCAATAACTGATATTAACTTACAAATTTAATATTATATCCAACTACCAAGAGTGTAACAGAGTTAGACAAAATAATATAAAAATTCATCTGGAAAAATAAGAGATCTAAAATTCAAGGGCAACAACAAAAAGAGAATAACTGGAGAATAGCATTTCTAGACCTCACATTATGTAAATTCAGCAGAAATCCTCAGAACTGGTATGAGTTAAAAAGTAAGAAAACAGATCAGTAGAACAACTACACAAGGAAATAAATCTAAAAATATAAATAAAGTGGGAAAGAAATTCCTAGTTAATGTTGGGAAAACTAAAAATTAAAATGGCCGAAATTAGGAAAAAACCAATATCTCCTAAAATAGATATGTAATCTAGATGCCAAAGGTCATGTCATTTTGAAAAATTAAAAGAAAAGGGCAGCTAGTTAGTGTAGTAGATAGAGTACCAGCCCTGAAGTCAGGAGGATCCGAGTTCAAATCTAGCCTCAGTCACTTAACCCTTCCTAGCTGTGTGACTCTAGGCAAGACATTTAATCCCAATTGCCTCAGCAAAAAAAAGAAAAGAAAATTAAAAGAGAGGCAGATCAGTTAGCTTTCACAATTATGGCTATAAAATTTAATCTTATTTTTTGTTGTTCATCTTTTGCTTTTATATTACCTCCATTACTTTCCAATTTACCTTTCCTTCACCTCTCAGGGAGCCATCTTTTATAAAAACTAAAAAAGAGAAAAATATCAGTAATTCAAAAAAACTAGCCAACATATGGGAAAAAAAATCTGACATCATGTATCAAAACTTGTTTAGCTATTTTAGTGATTTAAAATTTTAAGTCAAAAAAGAGAGAAGATCTGAAAAGATAAAAATGAAAATTTTAATTTCATGAAATTGAAATCTTTTGCACAAAATAAAAGTAAGACATTTAGGGGAAGAGAGAACACTATCACATTTTACATTGAAGAAATGTAATCAATTAATACAGATAAAACTAAAAGCCATTCTATACTAATAGGTGGTCAAAGGATATGAACAAAGAGGCCTCAAAAGACTTGCAAGTTATCAAAAGAAATACTGTTCTAGATAATATAAAGTGCTTTACAAATCTCAAAGCATCATACAAATGCTAGCTGTGTTATTATAAGAAAAGTTCAAGTCAAAGTATTTCTAAGGTTTAGCTTCACAACTAGCAATCTGGCAAAGCTGACAGAAGTCTGTGAGCAAAGATGGGGAGTTTGTGAACAGACAAGTACTACAATGGCTGAACTATGAACTGGGCCAACTATTCTGTATAATAACTTGGGAGTTTGCTTACAAAGTGACTTAATTGTCCATATTCTGTGACCTTTAGCTTCTGCTGCTAGGCATATATCCCATGAAGTCAATGACAAAAAAGGCCCCATTCACAATAAAATATTAATAGCTGCACATTGTGTTAGCAAAAAACTGGAAACAAAGTAGATGTTCATGGATTGGGAATGACTAAACAAACTGTTGTATATCACTATAATATAATATGTCTTGCTATATTGTAGGCAATGATGAATAAGAAAAATGCAGAGAGGCATAGAGAAGACTGATTTAATACAAAGTGAAGTAAGTCAATTTTTAAAGGTTTAGAAAAAGGATATATAATATTTAACATCTACTGGTCATCCTGCCATCTGGGGGAGGGGGTGGGAGGTAAGAGGTGAAAAATTGGAACAAGAGGTTTGGCAACTGTTAATGCTGTAAAGTTACCCATACATATCCTGTAAATAAAAGGCTATTAAATAAAAAAAAGAAAAAAAAAAAAAAGAAAGAAAAAAAAAGAAGAAAAAAAAAAGCAAAAGGATATATAGAGATAATGAGTCCTGATGCATTGTTGGTGGAGTTGTGAACGAATCCAACCATTTTGGAGAGTAGTTTGGAACTATGCTCAAAAAGTTATCAAACTGTGCATACCCTTTGATCCAGCAGTGTTACTATTGGGCTTATATCCCAAAGAGATTATAAAGAAGGGAAAGGGACCTGTATGTGCACGAATGTTTGTGGCAGCCCTTTTTGTAGTGGCTAGAAACTGGAAACTGAATGGATGCCCATCAGTTGGAGAATGGCTGAATAAATTGTGGTATATGAATATTATGGAATATTATTGTTTGGTAAGAAATGACCAACAGGATGATTTCAGAAAGGCCTGGAGAGACTTACATGAACTGATGCTGAGTGAAATGAGCAGGACCAGGAGATCATTATATACTTCAACAACAATACTATATGATGACCAGTTCTGATGGACCTGGCCATCCTTAGCAACGAGATCAACCAAATCATTTCCAATGGAGCAGTAATGAACTGAACCAGCTACGCCCAGAGAAAGAACTCTGGGAGATGACTAAAAACCATTACATTGAATTCCCAATCCCTATATCTATGCCCACCTGCATTTTTGATTTCCTTCACAAGCTAATTGTACAATATTTCAAAGTCTGATTCTTTTTGTACAGCAAAATAACGTTTTGGTCATGTATACTTATTGTGTATCTAATTTATATTTTAATGTATTTAACATCTACTGGTCATCCTGCCATCTAGGGGAGGGGGTGGAAAAATTGGAACAAGAGGTTTGGCAATTGTTAATGCTGTAAAGTTACCCATGCATATAACCTGTAAATAAAAGGCTATTAAAAAAAAAAAGAGAGAGAGAGAGATAATGAGTCCACAAACCATGGGAAACTCTTAAAGAGCAAACCTCTAAAATAAAGGAAAACAGTTCCAACAAGGAGGAAAGGTGGAGTTGTCTTAAGAGACTAAAGTAAATACACAAGAAAATTTCCAAGCAACTTAATTTTTTTGTTAGTATTTTTTGTTTGTTTGTTACAGTTTTTTTATTTATAAAACATATGCATGGGTAATATTTCAATACTGACCTTTGCAAAACCTTCTGTTCCAACTCTTCCCCTCCTTCCCCCGCCCCAAGATGGCAGGTAGTCCAATATATGTTAAATATGTTAAAGTATATGTTAAATCCAATAAATGTATATATATTTATATAGTTATCTTGCTGCACAAGAAAAATCAGTTCTAGAAAGAAAGAAAAAACCTGAGAAGGAAAACAAAAATGCAAGCAAACAATAACAGAAAGAATGGAAATGCTATGTTGTGGTCCATACTCATTTCTCATAGTTCTCTCTCTGGGTGTAGCTGAGTCTCTTCATTACGAAACAATTAGAAATGACAACTTAAATTTTTAAAAGATTAAAATTAGTTCAAGCAGGCAATAATAGATGAACATACACATATCTATAGTCATTTAAAAAATGAACCTCTGAATGAGGTGAAGCTGGTGAAGAAAGCTAAGGAAAAGAAAGTTTTTAAAGTTATGTGGAGAAAAGAAGAGGCCCAACAAAAGAAAGTCCTGATGCATAGGGGTGATGGGAAAATTATAACTAATAGAGAAAGAGAAGTGACATATTTCATTTTGTTTTTGTTTTCTCTTACAAAGAGAATGAGGGTTGAGTATATTAATAAGGAGCTGCCACCCAAGATAAGAAAGTCAACAGTTACCTCTGAAGAAGAATTCAAGTCACTTGGTCCAGATGAACCACATCCTCAGACTCCAAAAATACTGGAAGATGTGATTGCTAAACCACTGTCAGTATTATTTAAAAGTTTCTGGAAACTTGGAGGGGAGTAATTATTGCAAGAGTAGACAAAAATAAATGTTCTGATTTTCAAAAACCAATAGAATCGACCAACTTTATTTCATGGGATTGATTTTGATTTTGGGGAAAATTCTAGATTAGTTAGATATTTCTTTCACATTTTACAAAAGATGATGAAATTGAGGTCCAAGAAGGCTGTGACTTGGCTAAAGTGGGCAATGGAGAGGCTGCAGAGTCAGAAGATTTAAAAAACAGGATGTAATCCTCTCCTCACCTGTCCCTCCTGCCTTGCCCAAGCCAAGTTACTCAACATAATGACACTTTTTTTTTCTCATCTCAGTATGCTTTGATCTGCATTCAGATTCCAAAGTTCTTTCTACAGAAATGGATAGCATTTTTCATCATAAGTTCTTCAGAATTATCTTTGGCCTTTGATTGCTGAGAATAGCTAAGTCATTCACAGTTGATCATTGTACAATATTGCTGTTACTGTGTACAGTTTCCTGGTTCTATTCATTCATTTTATATCGGTTCATGTTAAATTTTTTACAGGTTTTTTCCCCAAAACATCTTACTTATCATTTCTTGTTGCATGACACTATTCCAATGCAACTTGTTCAGTTATTTCCCAGTTGGTGGATATCCCTTCTATATGCAATGCTTTGCCACCACAAAAAGAGCTGCTATAGATATTTTTGTACATAGAGATCTTTTCCCTCTTTTTATATCTTGGCAATACAGACCTAGTAGTGGTATTTCTAGATCAAAGGGTATTCAGTTTTATGGCTATTTGGCCATAGTTTCATGTTGCTATCCATAATGGATAGGTTAGTTCACAACTCCATCAACAATGCATTAGTGTTCCAATTTTCCCACATCCTCTCTAACATTTTTCATTTTCCTTTTAATGAATCTGACAGGTGTAAGAGTTGTTTTAGTTTGTGTTTCTTTAATCAATAGTGATTTAGAGCTTTTTTTCATATAACTAATATAGAAGCTGCTAAATCTTGTGTCATCCTGAATGTGGCTCCACAATATTTGATTTGTTTCTTTCTGGTGACTTGCAATAGTTTCTCCTTCATCTAAGAGTTTTGGAATTTGACTATTATATTCCCAGAAGTTTTCATTTTGGACTCTCCTTCAGAACATGAGTGGTAGATTTTTTTTTTTTTATTTCTATTTTATCCTTTGGTTCTAGGATATGAGGGCAATATCCTTTAATAATTTATTGGAATATGATGTTTAAGCTCTTATTTTTATCACGGTTTTCAGGTAGTCCAATAATTCTTAAATTGTCTCTCCCAGATCTGTTTTCCAAGTCAGTTCTTTTTCCAATGAGATATTTTACATTTTCTCCTATTTTTTCATTTTTTTAAAATGTCTGATGGAGTCATTAGCTTCACTTGCCCAATTCTAATTTTTAAGGAATTATTTTCTTCAATTAGCTTTTGTATTTCCTTTTCCATTTGGCCAATTCTACATTTTAAGTTCTTCATAGAATTTTATATGTCTTTTTGCATTGGGCTAATTTTGCTTCTTAAAAAATTCTTTTCAGGAGATTTTTTTGTGCCTTTTTAATTATTTGGCCTCTTTTTTTTTTTAAGGTGTTATTTTCTTCTTGCATCACTTTCATTTCATTTCCCAATTTTTCCTTTGCCTCTCTTCTTTTATTTTAAAAATCCTTTTAATGCTCTTTTAATAATTTTTTTGGGGGCCTCAACCAATTTACATTTTTCTTTGAGGCTCTACATGTAGCCTTTTTTGTTTGTTTGTTTGTTTGGACATTTTTGTACTCTTCTGAGTTTGGTTTTGATCTTCCATAGTAGTACTATAGTCACCATAATAAATTTCTATGGTCAGTTTCTGCTATTGTTGTTGCCTTTTTGCTTGCTCAATTTTCTAGCCTATTTCTTGACTTTTAACTTTGTCTTAAAGTTGGGCTCTGCTCCCAGAAAGGAGGGAACACTATCCCAAGTCCTAAGTTTTTAATTCTGTTGTTTTCAGAGCTAGTTCTGGGGTTCTGTAAGTTTTCAGATATTCTAAGGTAGGATGATCTAGACAGAGGTATGCTCAGTGCTCTTCTGCTCTGTATTCTGGTCTCTTGAGTGACCACAAATATTGTTTTTGGACCTGTGACTAGGGTCCTCATTCCATCTTCAGTTAGAAGTTCTAGTATGCTAGTGCTCCTTCTCGCCCTGGGACTACAACCTGGAACTAAGAATGAGCAATGCAACAGAGTCCTACACTCAATGCCAACAAAAGTTCTCTAGTAATCTCCTTCTGATCAGTTGTCCAACCCCCTTACTTACTGTGGACTAAGAACTCTGGTTGCTTCTGCAGATTCAGCTATCCCCAACACTGCTACTGGCTTGCACCAGCTCTAGACCCACCAGGTCACAGACCTCACTGCTGAATTGCCAGGAATCAGGGCCTATGCTGCTGACTTGCCAGATAGCATGCATTGGACTATGCTTCCCTCTAACCTTAGGGAGACAGAGCTCTCTTGCTGATCTTTTAAAGTTGTCTTGGGTTGGAATATTGTTTCACCTTCATTCTTTTGTTGTTTTGCTGTTCTAGAATTCATTTTCAAGTCTTATTTTAAAGTTATTTGGAGGAAAACTGGGATTAGACAGTGAATCCTCTGCCATCTTGGTTCAATCCCAGTTGGGTTTTATTCTAGGGTAGGTTGAACTTGATGGCCCCAAGTTTTCTTCCAACTCATAACAATTCTGTGATTCCATTAATTTTTTTTCTTGCTCTAGACTGTAATTTTCATTAGTTCCTCAGGCTCCTTGGTGAGGAAATTCCCTCTACCAATTGCAGGCCAATAATTTACGTTCCTTTTACCAACACAAACTATCAATTTAGATAAACAATTAGTTTGCTATTATGAAATTTTCTGGGTTATAGAATGTTAAATGACTTGGCCAGAATCATGCAGTAAGTCTCTGTTAGAAATAAATCTTAACCCCAGATTATCCTGACTTCAATACCATGTTGTCTCACTTGATGGTAGGATCATGAGTCAGAATAAAAATGCAAACTCTGAGTTACTTTGGCAGCTGGCTTAAAATTACCTGTCCCATTAACCTACTTGCATACACAGAGAATTATTAGATATTTCTATCTTGTTCCAGGGACATGCATTCTCTTTTAGATAAATATAGTACAATTGGAAACTATTCAAAATTTTAAAATTCTACTTTAATTTTAGATTCCAAATCTTTTAAAGATTTGGCATCTCAAATTGAGTCTTATTGCATTTCCAGCATTTGAATAATTCTTAGCTTAGCTCCAGAGTTAAAAAATACTCCTTGCTGAGATGGCATGTACCAGATGTACTGAGTTGCAGCAAAAGGCATTGCTGACTGGCTCTAGATATGATACCATGCTGCTTTTCCACATAAATATACTTTCTTTTATATATTAAAAATTAGCCCATCTTGAGGCTGTCATATTCTTATTCTTAAATAGCAACTGCATTATGTCATTGCCTAACTCACAAAGCTCCAGAAGTTCCTTATTGCCATTATGAAGAAAGGAACAAATTTGTGTTGCCACAATGTTTAAATTTTAAAAAGAAGGAAACAATCAAATGACTTTTTGGCATCAATAATAAGCTTTTGTGTCTGACTTTCAAGCTACTCTGTAACATTAGCTTATTCCTCTTCTATGCTTCAATATTCCTGTTCCAGTAAAGCCTCCACAATATCCCTGAAATATGCCACATTCAATTTCATGTGCATGCCTTCAATGACTATCACTACCTCAAATCGCACGTGTTCTATCATATATTTCTTGTGACTGCCCCAATTTTTAAAGTATCTTTTTTGGACCACATAATTCATCACAGAGCTAAGAGACCATTTTTTAATGAAAAAAACAAGATTCTTCTAAGGGTTCCCATAAGGCCATAGATTATTCAGGAAGTTTACAGGAAATGGAAATGAAATTCCTTCTTCCCCAGATACCAATGTGCAAAAAGGAAAATTTTTCTATTGTCACAATTTTTAAACATTTAAAAAAGGAAACAATTTTTTTTTTTTTAGTTTCTACACTGCTTTTTAATAGGAGTTGTAAGTGAAAATATTACTTCACAAAAAGGCCCTTATATTTCATAATATGCATTCCCAATAATGAAGCTGTCTAGTTATGTGTTCCTGTTTTGTGCTGGTATAGCAACACACATACCACCACTGCCATCACATATGAGAATGGCTGACAGATAAAATTTCAAAAAAAAAAAAAATCAAACTCCTTTACTCAATACTAAACCTATATACTGGTCTGTTTTCAAAAATAGTACTTTATGAGAAGACATACCTCCTGAGGGCCAAGAGTAAAGCTTCAAGTTCCCTATCTCTACTTTTGCATCATGGCTCCAAGAAGAATTAAGTTAATGCCAAAACATGCCCATAACTTGTACCTCCAGTTTCACAAAAGTATGTTCAGATAAGGAAGCCTTACAATGAGATGCTAGTCATAGAAAAGATCACTCTTTCATCATATCCTCCAGCACAAGCTATCTCTATGCAGTTTACTTCCTTTCTTAGAAGTAAAAGTAAATATATTTATTTGACTAGTTATTCTGTGGCCCATAAGTTGAAATTGTATAACTATTTACAGACATTCCCTTAGCCTGTCAATAATATTATTCTTTTCCAAATCAAATCAATATCTTATTAAAGATAATAAAGACAACATTTTATTAAAACAAGGAGTTCTTAACCTGGAAGGTCCATAGGTAAATTTAAGGTGAAAGGGGAAGATGAAGAACATGGATGAGAAAAAAAAGTACATCTTTATTTTCACAAACCTCTAACTGAAATATTTCCTTGCTCTCTAGAGGGCTTGTTCTCTGGTGGGCTTCTCCTTCTGAGAATAACATTATTTTAAAATAACATGATTCTGAGGAGTCTATAGGTTTCATTGAATTGCCAAAGGGTTCAATGACAGAAAAAAAGATTAAAAGGCCCTATGTCACAACATAATTAATATGCATGACTGCACAAGTATAATCTGTATCAAATTGATTGTTTTCTCAATAGGGAAAAGAAAGGGAAGAATTTTCAAACTTAAAATCTTATAAATGTTAAAAACAAATGTTAAAATGTTATTTTTACATGTAACTAGGGGGGAATAAAATATTAAATTAAAAAAAGAAAAGAAACTTCAAGAAGTCCTATGTTAAAGGGAATGTTTGCTAAGGGGTAGTCCAAAAGGTTAATTGACTATAGGAAGAATTAATTAGCCTATCCAAGATGCCAAGTGTTCAATGTCCCTTCCCAGGTCCACCTACATGTTTCCTTCCCTGAATATTCAAATTGTGATTCTATGTGAGGAAAAGAGCAAGTTCTACATTTAACAGCATTGACAAACTGGTCTTCTTTGAATGCTGAAAACTGAAAAAGATTTACTTTAAACAAAATCTTAAAATGGACACAAGCAAAAGAAGTCAGATAGGTTTTAGAACAAATAAGAATGTGGCTATTATTTTGTTAAAGTTATTATGTAAAATCTAAAAAACCAAACTATACCTGCAGTTACAGAAACTTGTCAAATAGAGCAAGTAAGGCATTAAATGAAATGAAATAATTTGGATTTTGTCATTTATGTATTTTTATTTAAATGTTTTTATTCAAGGTTAAGATTATAGTCATTATTTTTAAAGTGTTTAAGTAAATCTTGGATCAAAATATTCATAATAGTATTTGTAGCAGCAATGAGCAGGAAATAAAGTAGATGGCCACTGACTGGAGAATGATTAAATAATAAGAGAATATCATTTTCTGATTAAGATGCTATTCTGGTTAATAAAATATCTAAAAAGAGTATTGGAGCAATGATCCACAGGAAAAAAAATTAAAGAAAAACAAAAATAAGCTCTTTTGTCTACTTTAGGATTGCATCATCAGTGAACACTAGAAAAAGACACAAGAAACCAGCATGAATTTTATTAAAAAAAACAAAAAACAAACCTAAAACCTGTAGATGTTATTTTAAAAAAAGATACTCCAGGAATGTGAACAATTCTAGAATAAGGGTTAGAAACTTATATCATGACTACAATTTTGTATGGGAAGAAAAAAACTGTGAAAGACTTAAGAATTCCAATCAATGCAATGACCAATCATAATGCCATAATTCTAGTGATGAGTCATCATTTCTTGGCAGAAATGATGGACAAAAGGTACAAAATGAGACAGACCCCTTCAGACAGGACCAATGTGTGACTTAGTCTTGTCTGATTCTCTTTATTTTTTTATAAGGGAGAATTTTTATTTAAGAGGTGAGAAGGAAAAAAAGGAAAGTTTGGAGGGTGGTGGTATGGGAAATATCTTCCAGGTTTCTATTTCTTTTTCTTAAAAGATATTTTAACTTTAGACTTGATTGGTTCAGGGGATTGAGCTCAGGACACTGAGAGGAGCTCCTGGTTACAGACTCAGACTTGATGGATATCCAATTTCCCAAGTATAAGATGGGATCACTATGCTGGAGTCTCCTGCCAAGTCAACACTCCATGTGTAGGTGCTTAAAATAATAAATGTTCTGAAAAGAATCTGAGAGGTTTACTGGACTGAAAAACTCAGAGTTAAGTAAGTACATGATGTGGTGGCCAAAAAAGTTAATGCAAATTTAGATTGCATCAATAGAGGCACATAGTTCTTATCTTTGACCTCTTTTTAGAATAGGCCTAGAAGTAGAACCATTGGGTACTTTAGTCACTTTTTTTTTTTGCATGATTCCAACTCATTTTCTTGAATAATTTTATCAATAGTTGAACCAATTCATCCATCAGATATGTGCTAATGAAGCTTTCCCCCCATAATACCTGAAATATTGAGTATTTTCATTTAGTTGTTCTTTGCAAATTTGCTGGTCATATTGAGAATTAAATGCTAAAGTTACCCATGCATATAACCTGTAAATAAAAGGCTATTAAATTAAAAAAAAAAAAAAAAAAAGAGAGAGAGAGAGAATTTAAATTTATTATTTATAAGATTAGAAAAACCACCACTTTCTTAAGTCCTTTCCAAATCTAAGTTTCATGCTCCTATGAACCCTCTGATTCCTTGGGATTTACCCTCTTTCCTACTGTTCTTTCCCATTCAATCCCTCTGGAATCTGCTAGAAACCTTCCATGCTCAGAATTTCTATTTCCTTTGCATTGTTTCACAAATAAGTTTCCCCTCTACTTATGACATCAGAGATGGGAAATCAATCCTGTACAAGATCTCACTCCTCAATAAAAAATACTTGTTCTTTTTTGGTCTCAGGGAGCTACACCATGAAAGAATGAGGAATACTCATCCACCTTTTGGAAAACTAAGCACCCAACTTTCTTCTGTGGCTATATAGCATGCATAGTGGCCACATCCTGGTGAATAGCCTCAGCAGAAAAGATAAACCAAGTTGAGGCTAACTGATAGGCATCAAATACATGCTGAGTTGGGAGGGGGAGGTCTACCTCCAAGCATGTGAAGATTCTCCTCAAGTAGAATGGGTGAATGAGAATAATTTTTTTCCAATGGCCATGAAGGTAACTTGTGGAATGCTTAATGCTTGGTCAGACATTAAAGATGTCAAAGTCATCCACAACATTTCAGGCCAAATCACCAGTCATCCTCCTAACTAACTTTTGCCTTATCATTGGACTTCAATGACTCTGAGAGAGTGAGGTTGATGACTTTGCGTAAACTTTATCTCACTTAGATCCAATTCACATGTATATCAAAATATCACTATTCCATGATATCATTGATTTTCTCCAAAATTGAAGAACAAACATATTTATAGGCATATTTGAGTGTGTGTGTGTGTGTGTGTGTACTGATGACATAAAAATATCAAATTATATAATAAAAATGTCTGCCTAAACTAATTTACTTATTCAATGCCAAACCAATAAAACTACTAAAAACTATATGATAGAGCTAGAAAAAAATAACAAAATTCATATGGAAGAACAAAACATCAAGTATGTCAAGGGAATTAATGAAAAAAAGTACAAAGGAAAGTAGCTTAGCAATATCAGATCTCAAACTACATTATAAAACAGTAATCATAAAAACTAACCAGTACTGGCTAAGAAATGAGTGATAGATCAGTAGAATAGACTTGGTACTGAAAACCCAGTAGTCAATGGAAAACATAATTTAGTGTTTGAAAAACCCAAAGACTTCAGTTTTTGAGATTAAGAATTCACTATTTGACAAAAACTGCTGAGAAAACTGGAAAACAATAGAACATAAATGAGGTATAGACCAACATCTCACCCCATTATAATAAGATTAGGTCAAAATGAATGCATGATTTAGACATAAGTGATAAGTGGTGACATCATAAGCAAATTAGAAGACCAAGGAATCTAACAAAGGAAGAGCACATGACCAAACAAGAGCTAGAGAGCATCACAAAATACAAAACAGACAATTTTGATTATATTAAATTAAAAAGCTTTTGTATAAGAGAAAGCAATGTAACCAAGATTAGAAGGAAAGCAGAAAGCTGAGAAACTATCTTTACAGCAAATATGTCTGATAAAAAGGTCTAGTTACTCAAATATACAGAGAACGTAATAAAACTCAAAACACTACAAGTCATTCCCCAATTGATAAATGGCCAAAGTGTATGAATGGGCAATTTTCAGATGAAAAAATCATATCTATCTATAGGCATATGAAGAAGGGCTCTAAATTACTAATGATTAGAGAAATGCAAATTAAAACTCTAAGGTACTACCTCATACCTATCAGACTGGCTCATATGACAAAAAAAGGAAAGTGACAAATGTGGAACAGGATGTGAGAAAATTGGGACACTAGTGCATTGTTTATGTAATTGTGAATGATTCAACCATTCTGGAAAGCAATTTGAAACTAAGCCCAAAGGGCAACCAAACTTTGCATACCCTTTGATCCCGCAAAACCACTACTAGGCTTGTATCATAAAAAAGGGGAAAGGACTTAATAGTACAAAAGTATTTGTAGCAGCCCCTTGCATGGTGGCAAAATATTGCAAATAGAGGGGATGCCCATCAATTGGGGAATGGCAGAACAAACTGTGGTACATGAGTGTAATGGAATAATATTGTACAATAAGAAATAATGAACAGGCAGATTTCATAAAAATCTGGAAAGACTTATACAAACTGAGGAAAAGTGAAATGAATAAAACCAGAAAAACTTTATACACAGAATACACAATGCTGTGCAATGACCAACTATGAATAACTAAGCTCTTATCAACAATATAAAAATCTAAAACAAATACAAAAGACTCACAAACATTATCCATATCCAGATAAAGAATTGATGGGCTGTGAATGCAGAGCAAAGCATTATTTCACTTACTTTATTCTTTGTTGGGTTTTTTTCTCTTTTGATCTGTTTATTCTTTCACAAGTGTGATTAATATGGAAATGTTTTACTTGATAGCACATGTATAACCTATGTCAAACCTACGTACCTACCATCTTTGGAAAAGTAGAAATGAGAGAGAGGAGAAAAATTTGGAACTCAAAATCTTGAAAAAATTAATGCTAAAATTTTCCTGATATCTAATTGGGAGGAAAATGAAATACTGCTAAAAATAAAACATTAAAATATAAAATTACAAATAAAAAAGCAAGAAAGATAATCATTATGACCATAAAATACTGACAAAGTAAAGGTAATTTCTAACTTTATTGGGCTCATCTAGAAAAGGCTCACCTTCCATATAAAAATGGGCATTTGACCAGGGTGCGGAAAAGATTTAGTGTTCTTCTGCAATGTCTATACAATTCTATCATGTCTTCACATTTTTTCCTATCTTTCCTGTGTCTGTTTTCAGATTAGAAATAAAAAAGCAGAGGATTAGGAACTGGAGCTATATTATCCAAGTATTTCAAAGTAGTTGCATTTTTATGAAGAATTCCTGTGGCTCACCACAGTAACTAAATGTGTCAAAGATCCCAAATTAAACCTTATTCCTATCTTATGGGCCAGTTCAAAACCTCTAACAGCCTGCTAAATTTTCCACCACTAGATTCCATATTGACCAATACTCTGTCCTAGAAAAGCATGCCAGAGAAAAAAATCTGGAATTTATTCCATGGGAAAGTCAGTAAACTTCTCTGGGCCTCATACTTCTAAAGTTCCTTTCATTTCTAAATATCACATGCCCATGGGCACTGGCAAATTGATCAACACGTTTTTATTAAATACTTACTATATACTTGACACTGCTAAACTGGGGATACAAAACACAAACAAAAGGGTCAGAAAATAAATTTCAGCTCTCATGGAGTTCATATTCTAACAGAGAAGACAACACTCACATAAAGGGGTCCATAAAAGAAGAATACATACATACAAAGAAGATGAAAATTTGTCTTCTGAGAAGGAAGCACAAGTGCCAGGGTATGGAAGGAGGAAGGGGCTTCTTGTTAAAATGGCTTTTAATATAGGCCCTAAAGGAATCCAGGGTTTCTAAGAGGTGGAAATGAGGAGAGGAAGTATTTGAGGCACGGAAGACAGTACAGAGATAGAGATAGAAGAGGTTGTATGCCATGTGAGGAATGGCAATTTGGCCATCATGATACAACCAGAGAGAGTATGATGGGAAGGAATGTATATAAAGAGACCCAAAAGGTAGAAAAAGTCCAGGTGTGAAGAGATTTAATGCCAGAAGACTTTAGAGTTGATTTTGGAGATTATAGGGAATCAGTGGAATTTATTGAGTACAAGGGTATCACAATTACCTACATTTTAGGTAAATTGCTTTAGCAGTTAAAGAGAGGATAGAACTGGGGGAGAGTGGGGGAGAGATTACAGGTAAGGAGGCCAATTAGATGGCCATTACTTGTCTAATGAATGAATGAAGGCTTAAACTAAAGTGGTAACTCTGTAAGAGAAGGGGACATGTGAGACATGTTATAGAGAAATAAATAACAAAATATGGCAACTGGTCAGATATTTGGGGTGAAGTGAGAGTAAGGAGTCAAGTTTTACACTGAATGTGACTAGAAGGATAACTTTATCCTTGGGAATAATAAGTAAATTCAGAAAATCAGTGGGGTCACTTCAGGGGATTTTGAAGGGAAGATAATATTAATCACTAGCATTTATATAGTACTTTAAGGTTTGCAAAGCACTTATTTCATTTTTTTTCACAACAATCAAAGTCTATTGCTTTCTCCATTTTACATATGAGGAAACTGAGGCATTTAGACTTATGCAGGCTCACATAGGCAGGATTTGAACTTGAACTCATGTCTTCCTGACTCCAGTCCAGCCCCATAACTCCACTGAGATACCTAACAGAGTATATATTGAGTTTAAGATGACCAAGGTATATTAAATTCCAGATGTCCCAAAGGTAACTATAGGTGTGCAATCAAAGCTCTGGAGAGACTATGGTTAGAGGAATACATCTAGGAATAATCTGCATAACATATCTGCATATGTGCTATCCTACTAATTATCTGAGGCAAGATTCAGACTCAAGTTTTCCTCAATAAACATTTGTTGAATAACTCAAATTTTAAAGGAGAACTTTATAAAGAATTTGCACTCACAGAGCCCATGTAGAATGGAACAGAAATAGAAGATAGAGTGCCAAAATTGAAGACAGAAAACCTCAGTTTCTGCAACTATAAAATGAGGAAAATAATAGCTCCTACCTACTCACAAAATTATTACGAGAATCAAAAGAGATAATACATGTATAATGTTTTGCAAACCTTAAAGCTCTCTATAAAGGTTAGTTATTATCATTATTATTATGTACATTAACTAAGCACAGCCAAGAATTCACCAAAAATGGTTGTTCAATAGTTTACATAAATCATTCAAAACACCAACTTTCAAAGCATAAACTGATTCAAGCTTTTGATGTCCTTAATAAAGGCTTCATTTGAGAGGTCCTTAGATCAGCTGATTCATTTATCTGACAAATGACTGGTTTATCTGACAAAATCTGACATTCTTCACTGCTGCTTACTGCCCTCCTCCCGAGAAACAACTTGACATACCTAAGAACTACTGAATTTAAACACATGTATATGTAACTAATTTTTAAAATATGACCATGGTTCTAGAGCTGCATTCATGAAGTCTGCTTCCTAACTCTGGCTCCATTAATAGAGTCTGGGTTAGCACCAACTTTTAAGAATGTGCCAAGAATCATACATGGAACAATGAACTGATTAGAAGGGCAGGGTTCACTTGGGAAAAGGAAGAGAAGAAAAGAATCACTCTACACAAAAGCATTCATGACTTGGGGGCTATTCAATGATATGCTATTCAGTCAGGGGGAAAATGAATGGCTCCAGTCAAGGCAGGCTAGGCTCCAGTGTGTGAAATGCCAAGTGACTATCATGGTACCTCAGTCTGTCAGAGCACTCAGAAAATAAAACCAGACCATCTGTACCAATTCTAGAGGGTGAGAAACCGTCTCATAGGACAAGAAAACTTAGTGGATTTTTGTGTAGTTTTGCTATTGGACATTCTCCTACTTTCCCCAAAAGATGTTTCATTCAGACCCCACTTTTGTGATAAAATAATGCCTAGAAAGCACTCTTGCAGCACATTTCTTCTTTAGTTCAAGCATCAGCTTTTCCATGAAGTCTGCTGAATTTGGCACTCCAGCTGCTAGTGCCCAGATATGCCAAACCATCCTGCATTTACTTTGCCTGTAGCCACTTATATACAAGTTTTCTCCCCCAAGAAAAAGTGAGTCTCTTGACTTGAGAACAGGGACAATTTCTTTTGTCTTTGGGTTCCCTGAATCTAACAAAGTACATGGAATAGAACAGGCATTTAGTAAATACTTACTAATAGACAAGTTTATCCTCCAAGTATAGCACAAATAATCAAATATAATACCATTACATATCTTGAAGCTGGGTTTCTTTTCCTCTCATCAACTGATAGAATCCTAAAGAATTTTTCTTTCATTTTATTTAAAATATTTTGTTTTATGACTAATATGGAGATATATTTTGCAGGATTGTACAGACATAAAACCTATATCAAGTTGCTTGCTCTTTTAAGGTGGGGAGTGGGAAGGGAGAAAGGGAGACAAATTTGGAATTCAAAATCTTATAAAGAAATGAATGTTAAAAACTGTCCTCACATGTATTTGAAAAAAAAATGAAATCCTGTTTAAAAATGTTTTGTTGAGTTAATTTAAAATTTTTCATGGGAAACTATAAATGACTAAGTTATTCTGAGTATTATAAAAACTCAAATCAGCTACAAAAAACTATGAAGAAAGGTGCTATCCACTTCCAAATAAAGAACTAATATAGAAATAAGCATACTATGGATATGTGTGTGTGTGTGTGTGGTGGGGGGGGTGGGGGTGGGGGGAGGGAGGTACAGAATCTAGAAAAGAGCTTAGCCTTCCTTACTCTCAATCCAATGCTCTGTTGGCTAGACCTCCAGTAGCAAAATCAAGCAGTCTACTTAATGCTAATTACTCCTGGGAGTCCTTCATTCCCACCTCCAAGAAGTAAACACATTAAAAAAAAAGTCTTCCAAGGTTGTATAATGAAAGCCTTTCTAAACTCCAAAGACCTACTACCTGGGAAGTCAAAAGTCAGAGAAAATAAAAGCCTGTGGGCTACAGTTTTCTACTGAAAACAGCTTTAGGGGGCACAATGTAATTAATAATTTCAATTACTGGGGGGGGAAATCAGTACATAGATAGACCCTGAATGCAGCAAATTATTCCAGGGAGAAATCTTAGAAATTTCCCTGGGCTTCTCTTATCAGAAGTCACTGCAGTATTTTTTGATTGACAGAAATAGATTACATTGAACTATGTCAACCCAGATTAGAACAGACTAAGAAACCAAAGTTGCAAGAGAAAGAAGCCTTAAAAACAAAGAATCATTTTGATAAAAATGAAAGTGAAATCTTTAGCTCCAGGATTTGTTATTCCTTTAGATAAATGAAGCTCTCCATTACTTAAAACTCTACCATTATGATACTAACAATTATGGGAATGGCTGGGGAAAATTTAGCAATTAACTTTTTTTAGCCTCTCTATAAAATTAGTCATTTTCTTCATGGAATCCCATAAGATATAAAATCATTTCAGATATTCAGAAAGAATGGTGCTTCAAAGTAATTTTTGATGAGGAAAAATTCCACACGGATAGGAATTTTTCTAAGTATCCATTTGTTTGAAGACAAAGATATGGGAGGGTTTTTTTAAATCACTGGATTGTAACAATTGCATACTACTTTTTGTGACCCTGTTTTGGGGTTTTCTTGGCAAAAATACTAGAGTGATTTGACATTTCCTTCTCCAGCTCATCTTATAGATGAGGAATTAAGGCAAATAGGGTTAAGTGGCTTGCGCAGTCACATAGTTACTAAGTGTCAGTCTGGACTTGAACTCATGAGCCGGAGTCTTCCTGATTCCAAACTTAGGTTCAATCCACTGTGCCACCTAGCTGCCACCATCAGGGAACTTTAGTGGATCACAAAAGAAATCAACACTATTACAAGGCAGGCAAAACAGACTAGAGTAGAAGAGATCTGGAGGAGGAAACTGAGGCCAAATTGACCAGAGTCACACAGCTATTAAGTGTCTGAGACCAGATTTAAACTCAGGGAAATGAGTTTTCTTGACTTCAGGCCCAGCACTGTGCTGCCCAGCATAGTTGTCTAAGTATTTTAAGTCTGTCAGAGAGAAGGTCTAGATTTACTTTCTTCCTGAGACCATATCTCATCAATTAAATTTTGTGGAATTTAACGGATTTATTTAAAATTGTGCAATGGCTATTAAAAAAAAAAAACCTTATACTCTTTATTGAGAATAAACATGGAAAATCTCTTCCTTCAAACTTCCTAACTTCAACCTGAATTCAACATAGGAAGGATTTATTCTTTATTCCTCACTCACTCTTCATCACTCTACATATCAGTTGCCAAATCTTGTCTTTTTTTTTTTTTTTTTTAAATCTTCACAACATCTCTGGCATCTAACCCATTCTCTCTACTCACAGAGCCAAAACCTTAGTTCAATCAGGCACTCATTAAAGATCTTCCCGCCTCAAGTCTCTCTTCAGCCTCCAAACTCAAGCCAAAGGGAATTTTCTCTAGGGCAGATCTGACAATATCATTCCTTTATTCAATAAATCCCAGTGCCTTTATTTTGTCTCTGGAATTCATAATCTTGTTCCGATAGAACTCTGCCATCCAGCCAAACTGATTTTATCTTTGTTCCTCAAACACAAAACTCAATTTCCAAACTCCAAGCCCATTTCCAAAGGCATTACCTCCTTAACTGCTAGTGTATAGAAATTTCTCTTCCTTGGAGAATCTTCTCTTTCTCTGGTAAAATTCAATCATCACCTTTTACACAAAGTATTTTTGGATTTCCTTAATTGCTAACACCCTCCATCAAGAAACCTTGTTAATGAATTATGTTGTATTTATTCTGTGTATTTATGTGTATACATATATATTATATATGATATACTTAAATGTCCTTGTCTCCCTGTTAGAATTTAAACTTCTTGGGAATAGAGATAGTTTCATTTATTATAACAGTAATAGGACAAAAATGTATATAGTGCTCTGAGGCCAATGAAGAGCTTTATACTTGTTTTTGGACTTGATTTACTCAAAAAACCTGTAATGGTATATTATTATATTTGTATCCTATTGCCTAGGACAGTGCCAATATGACGCTAGTATGACATACCCTTTGATCCAGAAGTGTCACTACTGGATCTGTATCCCAAAGAAATCATAAAAGAGGAAAAAAGGACCCACATGTGTAAAAATATTTGTAGCAGTTCTTTTTGTAGTGGCAAGGAAGTGGAAACTGAGGTAATGGTCATCAATTGGGGAATGGCTGAATAAATTATGGTTCATGAATATAATGGAATATTATTATTCTATAAGAAATGATGAGCAAGCTGATTTCAGAAAAGCCTAGAAAAACTTACATCAATTGATATAAGTAGAATGAGCAGAAGCAGGAGAACATTGTACACAGTCACAGCAAGATTATGTGATGATCAACTATAACAGACTTAGCTCTTCTTAGCAATGGGGTGATCCAAGAAAATTCCCAATAGAGTTGGGATGGAAAATGTCATCCACATCCAGAGAGAGAACTATGGAAACTGAATGTGAATTGAAGCATAGTATTTTCACCTTTTTGTTTGTTTGTTTGCTTTTTCTTTCTCATGGCTTTTCCCCTTTTTGATCTGATTATTCTTGCACAACATGACTAATATGGAAAGACATTTAAAAGGTACGCACATGTTTAACTATGTCAGATTGCTTGCTGTCTTGGGAGGGGGAAAGCTAAAAGAGGTAGAGGAAGGTAAAGGAGGAGAAAAATTTGGAATAAAATCTTACAAAAATGAATATTAAAACTATCTCTACATGTAATTGGAAAAATAAAACACTACTGAAAAAAAATTCAAACTGTTCGTTGATTGAACATCTGGCTTAGAATGGAAACTGCTTTTAACCTCAACTAAGGAGTGGCAACATCACTGGCTAGGAAGGCTTTGCCAGCTGAATACAATACGGGGGAAATAGCTTCATATAGCTTCATAAATACACACATAACTGTCAGCACCACATTTCTCAGTTGGAGACAGCTGAAAAGGATAAGCATGGGAGGGGCAGAGGACTAGGAGAGGAAATATGTAACTGGCATTTTTCTTCTACAGCTGATTAATACTCTTCATTCTTTATATTTATAGAGAGCAAGTTTGGGAGAATGACAAGCCAAAATATTCAAGGCCAGTTAATCTTTTTTTTTTTTTTTTAAGTTCTACTGATGAGTAAAATTAAAAAAAAAAAAAAAAACAACACAACAAATTTACTTCTTTAAAAGAACAGAATATACATATTTTAAAATTCAGAGATATTGCAAACAGTAATCTGGAGAGAAGTTCTTATATTTCTCTGCTACTTGTATCCAAACTCAAGATAACAAGGTAAATGTATACTCTCCAGTTTGGCATCTGTCATCCTAGAGTTCTACTGTTGTTTGTCCTTCATATTTGAAAAGGACCAAAATGACATGATAATATTGTGGTCAATGTACAGACTATCCAATGTATAGGCTCTACCACAAGTTGGATAGAAGAAATAATGTCTGTATGACCATTAGGGAGGGAGATGTCTCAATTTGCACATCTCATGTTTCTTTTAAGCTACCACAATTCTGCTTTGCTCATAACCCATCAACACGTCCGACCTTCTTTGACAGGGATATAACCGCTCTGGATGTGTACCACATCCTGTACCACTATCTCCCATGTCTCACAATCAATATCAAAATTCTTCAGAGAGATTTTGACTGTGTCCTTTTATCACTTCTGACTTCTGTGTGAGTGCTTTGCCTTGTGTGAATTCTCCTAATAAAGCCCAAATCACAACATTCATATACCCACACACCAATGTAGCAAATAAAATGAAGCGGATTGGTAACCCTCAAGTTCACAGACTACTATGAAGAACCAAATCTCTTAGTTTTGATGAGGTCCTTAGTTTTTCCTTTCCCACACTCCATTTAATATTCTTCCCAGTCTTTGCTCACTTCAGACACACAAAATGTGGAATTTGTAATTTTTTTAATGACTCATCAATTTGTTAATCACTAAATAAATTGTGCTGCATGAATGAAATAGAATATTCCTATACTATGTGAAATGAGCAATACAATGAATTTGGAATGACATAAACTGATAAAGGGTAAAGGAAAAAATATAAACTGGAAAAAATGTAAATACTGTAATTATCATAATGACCCTCTTATATTGATAAAAGGAAAGTTTCACATACACCAAAATATTTTTGGTACCCTTTTTTTGTGGTAGCAAAAAACTGGAAACAAGGATGTCCCTTGGTTAGAGAACGACTAACTAAATTATGATAAATACACATAACGGAATATTACTGTGCTGTGAAAAACAATAATGAATATAGTAAGGGAAAGACAGATATGTACTAATGCAAAATGAAGTAAGCAGATTAAAAAAAATAATATAAACAATAACTGGGAGAAAAAAACAAAATTACAAGGAACAAGAATATACAATGTTTAAGAAGACACTTTAACTTTCTTTTGTGGAGGTGAGAAGTACACAATAGTAGAATACTGCTGATCTTTTTTCCTCTTTGTTTTTCCTCTTAAAATTATTATTTGTTAAGTGGAATGACTCTTAAAGGAGGGAGGGAAGGACATAGGAAACACAGGCCAGGAAAAAAACAAAAGATTTTTTTTTAAAGTAAAATGACCTTCTTTGCAGAGGTGAATAATTGGGGGCATGAAATATTATCCATATTATCACATATGGTTGATACAATTTTGAACTGCTTTTTATCCCTCCTGTTTTCTTATAAAATTTTTCAAAGAATTTTTTGACAGGTATAGGAGAAGGAAGGGGTATATTCAGACATAATGACATAAAAACAAAAAATATCAATGACAGGAAGTCTTTCTTTTTTTTTTTTCTTCCTTCCTTCCTTCCTTTTCTAGAAAAAGAAATGGTAACAATAAGAATAAAATACAAACAAAAAAGTTACCAATAGGCTGAGGTAAGGTTACTAATAAATGACTTGAGAAATTGATGGGAATAGAGCCCTGCTCACTCTTACTCACCTCCCTCCAATGCCACACCTAACTTGAACTAGAGAAAATAAAGTCATACCTTCACCTTACCCAACAAAGCAAATCAGAGCAAAAAAAAAAAAAAAGGGGGGGGGGGGGGGGGGGTTGTGTGGAAATACCATAGGCTCAGATAACAGAATTCTTATTTGAGATAAAAATCCTCACTTGATCCTAACATCCCACTGGCTATCAGATCCTATCTATGGCTATCTTCTTCAACTAAACTCTTAGAGACTTATAGTAGACACCTCCACTCTTCTCTGTTGAAACTTCTGTCATTTGGTTTCTGACATCAAAAATCACTCTCTAATGTCATCAGTGATTTCTTAATTGCCAAATCTAATTACTTTTTCTCAGTCCTCATTTTTCTTCAACTTTCCTTGGATCATCAGTTTTCATGATATTGCTCCCTCCTTGTTCTACTCCTACTCCAATCTAACCTTTCCATTTTTTTTCATCTTTTGCTGGATTTTGATCCATGTCATGCCCACTAACTCTGGGTGTCTTCTAAGCCTCTGTTTGGATCTTATCTTCTCCTCTGTGATAAGACCAGAGGCAGCCCTTTTTCCTAGCTGAGAGGCAAAAAGGCCTCTAAGACTTGGTAGAAAAGTTGTCATACAAGGGCAGCTAGGTGGTGCAGTGGATAGAGCACCAGCCCTGAAGTCAGGATGAACTGAGTTCAAATCTGGACTTAGACTCTTAACACTTCCTAGCTGTGTGCCCCTGGGCAAGTCACTTAATCTCAATTGCCTCAGCAAAAAAAAAAAGAAAAAAAGAAAGAAAGAAAAGTTGTCATGCCTTCAGAACTTATTGATCAGGTAGACACATTTTCAGTTGAAGACAAGAGGTATGACTATAGAAGTTAAGTGCCACTGTATCCTTATTTAATATTCTTGCTGTGTTAGTACAGAGTAAACTTTCTTTGTTTAATATTCAGTGACTCATAAGTGCCTCATTTTATCCCTATGTTGAATCTGAACAAAGAGGATTATGCCACTAGAGCTATACAATACCATCTATATTATTTCACTTCACAATCTTATTAGTTTCAAGTATCATCTCCACCCAGATGCTTTATATACCTATATATCCAACCCTATTTTCTCCCCAGAGTTCTGGTCCTTTTTATCAACTGCCTTTTGGACATTGATGTCTGCAATGAAGACCATTCTCCCAATCACAGAGGCCAGCAGCTCTGGTGTCATCATTGACTTCTCACTTTCTTTCACCCCAAATATCCTGTTTCCAAATCACATCCTCACAACATCTCTAATATGTCTACTTTTCTCTACTCCCATGAACCAACCTAGTTCAATCCCTAATCAGCTTTCATTAGGAGTATTAGGATAGCCTTCTAACTGGACTTCCAGTCTCTTCTCTCTTTACTCCACTATATCAGCTGCTATGTTGATTTTCCTAAAACCCCAAATTCATCACTTCTTTCAGACCATGCCCATGGTGGACAAACTCTCCACCCTTTCCTTTTTTGTACTGCTTTCTTTCATTAGAATGTAAACTTCCTTAGGGTAGGAACTATCTTTCTTTTTGATTAGCAGTGTCTGGCACATACAAAGTGTTTAGTAAATGCTTGTGAAAATCATGATTTTGTTTAAAGCGTTCTTCAAAGTCACAGAATCAATGACAAGCATTTATTAAATGTCTACTATGTATTAAATGATAAATTATATCATTTAATGGGGATACAAAGACTCAGGATGTTTCCTGTCTAAAACTGCAACAAAAGTATCCTCTACTGAGGCTAAAAGTTTTTCAAATCCTTCTATTCACAATCAGCCTTACAAAATTTTTTTTTGTAAAGTTCATAGTAAAGTGCATGGATAAAGTCTAGAGGATGGTTTTATCATCTACAAAAGCCTATTTCTCAGACTGTGACATATGGCTGAAAGGAGAGACCAGTGAGCTAAATCTATTCATATGTGTATATCCTGGAATGAAAGAGCAGATGGACAAGGAGCTTGGCATGGAATTACATAGAAGGAGAAAACGAGGGTGGATTATATTTGGACAACTGTGAGATTCTTTCAACTGTTCCAAACTGCTTACTACCACAAAAGTTCATTTCTTTAACACTAATATTCTGCCAATATTGTCACATGGTTATGAATCAAGGGAGATCACTATTTCAAAAGAATCAACATTTCATACAACCCAAAGGGTAATGGGACAATATGATGGCTAACACAAGCAGATTGCTGAAAGGGAAGTGTCATCAAGGATGCACATGAAAAATGGCATCAAACACATCAAACAACTGCACAAATAGATATGAGTTGGTCAAAAAGCAAGCAACAATGAAAGACAATGTGTTACTTAGTCTGTATAAGATATTAAAAGACCAAGCGCAAAGTTAGATAGCTCTCCTTGGGCAGATTTATGGGAAAACATGGATAAGAATCATATGGAACAGAAAGCTATGGAGCAATTACCATTGCTCTCACATCAATAAACAACCAAGAACTATTTTTTTTCTCTGACAGACACAAATTCACTGAAAGAGAAACTGGGATCAAACTATTCTATGAAGGGAAAGGAGAAGAACTAAGGTGGGAAAAAAAAAAGAAATATGTATCTAAGTCACTTGCATTCTGGATAGGTATAGTATTGATTTAGGAATAAAAATTCATGGCAAAGGATTATTGAAAGAACTCACCACAAAAGGAAATTAAAATAGATTGCAGAAAAAAAACAAGAGGGGAGAGTTTGAGTCACTAATTACCCAGGATTTATTCTAAAGTTGAAACAGATAAAAAGCAAAGCAGTGGTCAGAATTTTTTCAAAAATCAGATATGTAACTTCAACAACAATACTGTATGATGATCAGTTCTGATGGATGTGCCTTCTTCAACACTGAGATGAACCAAATCAGTTCCAATAGAGCAGTAATGAATTAAACCAGCTACACCGAGAGAAAGAACTCTGGGAGGTAATTATGAACCACTACATAGAATTCCCAATCCCTCTATTTTTGCCTGCCTTCATTTTTGATTTCCTTCACAGGTTAACTGTACAATATTTCAAAGTCCGATTCTTTTTGTACAGCAAAATAACTATATGGACATGTATACATATATTGTATTTAACTTATACTTTAACATATTTAACATGTATTGGTCAACCTGCCATCTGGGGGAGAGGGTAGGAGGAAGGAGGGGAAAATTGGAACAAAAGGTTTTGCAATTGTCAATGCTGAAAAATTACCCATGCATATATCTTGTAAATAAAAAGCTATAATAAAAAAAAAAAATCAGATACATGTCATATGTAGACAGGGGTTCAGGAAAAAGGGTTTTTAAAAAATGGAGGGGAGAGGATTGGGCTAGATAACCTTTATATTTCCCTTTAGCTTTAAATCTGTGATTCTAGAATTAGAGTCCGCAAGTTGCTACTGCTGTTTTCCCAGCACTCACAAGGGGAAGGAAGGTGAAGGCAGGAAGTTTTAAAGGCTTTTGTATGTAGCTGAGTAAGAACAAGGGACCAGATGCAGTGAAGAAAGATAGAGGAAGCTGACAAGGGGAAAACAGGATTGGACTCAACAAGCAGAGTGTCCAGAATTGCATGGGTGAGTGATTGAAAGTAAATGGGAAATGGAGCAATAGTAATAAAAGTAAATGTTATGTAGCCCTTGGAAATTTACAAAGCTCCCTATATATATAAAATCTAATTTGATCCTCAAAATAATCCTATAAAGTTCATGTTATAATTACCTTCATCTTATAAATGAAGAAATTGAGGCAAAGAGTTCAGTTACTTGTCCAGAATCACATAGCTAGTACATGAACTAGAAATGAACTCCCAACAATTAGCAGGGGATGCAAATCAAGAAGGATAAGGAAATTATTGCTTTAACAGGTATGTATCAGAATTGAAGGTAAGGGGTATGAAAGAAGTAAATAGAAGGGTCCAAAGTGGTAGAAATAAGTTAGTCCATCCTCTGTCTCCTGGCGTCTCCCTGAAGAGTTTATAAGTTAACCTGGATAAATTAGTAAACTAAATGATAAAAAAAAAAAAAAAAGTACCTTTGACTTTCATTCTTTAAGATACTACATTTGATTTCTACACATAGAAATCATGTTCCTTCTTTTATCTAAATTTTTCTTGATTTAAATCACTGTTATTTTCTCTCAGCACAATTTACTATTAGAAAAGAACCATTACCCTACACCACATTAACTTCTTCCAAAATTATAAATAACTTCAGCATCTGTGGGCAGAGATATTAACAATCTTCAGTCAGACCAAAAACAACTTTTCTGAGTTTGTCCCAGGCCAACATACCTGGGACTAATCAACACATTTTCAGCTATTTCATAAGCCAATCCTACAATACCTGCATGGCACGCAAAAAGTCCTGTCAGGTGGCTGTCAAATCATTAAAAACAAAACTGCTTCACTTCTGCCCAACAAATATTCTTTCACCCTCTGCTTTCTGCTTAAATTCCTTTCAACTCTAGTAGAGCCTTGACAACTAAAGTTTGATTCATGCAAATTATATAAAACTTTAATAAGCATCAAAGCAGAATACCCATAGAAGACTTGAGGAGAGAGGAATAGAGGTATCAACCTTTGTACTTCATTCCTGACAATGCAGTATTCCTTGTCCTCCAAAATACATTTTCCACTTAAACTGCCTTAATTTATGGAATGTAAAAGTATCCATAGTAGGAGCAGCTAGGTGGCATAGTGGATAGAGCACCAACTCTGAAAACAGGAGGACCCGAGTTCAAATCTTACTTCAGACACTTGACACTTCCTAGCTGTGTGACCCTGGGCAAGTCATTTAACCCCAATTGCCTCAGCAAAAAAAAAAAAAAAATCATAGTAATGAAAAATATTCTGAAATATTTGCAAAAACTCCATTTTCTTGCTTTCTTTATTCAAAGGTAGGAAAATGAGTGAATTAATGCCAACTATATAGGGGCCAATATTATACTGCAGTCTATCTTATTTTCAACCAAGAAACATTAAAGAACACTTCACCTCTCTGGGTTTCTTTCTTCATCTGTAAAATGTGGACAGTGGAATAGCTGATCTCTTAGACTCTTCCTGTTCTGTCTATGATTTTGTTATTTTTTTTTTTTTTGTCTAAAAGAAAAAGCTATAGTTCCAAACAACATAGGTTGTTATTGATGATAGGTGATGTCATTAATGTTAATTACTTTATTAATACAGATCACAACATATCCATACCTTTTCACACTGAATGATTGTTCTTACTGTCCTCCCAAATTCTCCCTAGAGGATTAGACCTAATCTACTGGATGAAGCCACATTCCATGTGTATAAAGCAGATAATTTAAAAATGCCTTTCCTCCAACCAATTGTTATATATGGAAAAAAAAAAACCAACCTAGGTAAATGATAGCTACTTCTAGAGTGAGCAGTTCTGGGTTGGTTTACAATGTTTTTAATCATGTGCAAGCACTCATTCAAATAGAGATTATGGTGATATTTCACTTATGTGAGATGTACTCTAATCTTTCAACCATGAATCAGAGAATATAAAAAGCCCTGCTAAATTTCAGTATGATCAAATATCAAAGCTCTTCAAAATGGACACAATTTAGTACATTACAAAACACCTTCCCCATCCCCCACCTCCACAAAGAGGGTAGGGATTTCTTAAACCTTCTCTGAGAGTTATATGGCTCAGAACATTATCTCCACCAGGCTATTTGAGAACAGGAAATGAAATTAGCAACAGGATCTTAGGGTATGATCCATATTTGCCCACTGAAATCTTCTATTTTTTCATTCCTGTCTCCTGGGAAGGGACACTCTAGTGATCTGGAGGAATATTAATTTCATATAAAACTTCTATATTCTAATCTTAGATTGATCAGTAAGCAATGAAATATGACAATTGAGAAAATTAACAAAGTACTTTACAAACTTAATGCACTATATAAACTAAATCATTCACTATGTGGCGGAAAAGTAATTTGCTTAAATTCTGTAAATCTTGCTTTATGAAGATGTGAGCAGAGATACAGCCATCTACTTTCTATCTCCAATAATGACAGTAGAAGGATAAACTTTGAGATTATAACTGCTCAGTTGTTTTTCAGTTGGATCTCACTTTTTGTGACCCTATTTGGGGTTTTCTTGGTAAAGATACTACAGCAATTTGTCATTTCCTTCTCCAGCTCATTTTACAGATGAGAAAACAGAGGCAAACAGGGGTTAAGTGATTTAGTCATAGTCATACAGCTAAGAAAGATGTGAAATCTGAAGATGAATATTCCTAACTCCAGACCCAGCATTCTATCTTCTGTACCACCTAACTGCCCCTGAGATTACAAAGTTCAAATGTAAATATAATATTTGAGGAGAAATTTCCAGTGGGGCATTTATTATTTATTTATTGTTTTTGTTACTTTCTTTGGTAAACATAGATTGGTAGAGATGTATATGGTTATATTATTTTAAAAAAATTATGAGTAGGTGGAATGTGGTTATAAAGGACTCATATTTGACCTGCAGAAACAGACTTGACCATACCATCAGTATAACTATGAATCTGAGCTAGAGAAGTAAGAGCAGTAATTCAGTCCTGTACTCTGATCTATCTACTTCTTATTTTATCATTCAGTTACCTATTCCTCCCATCCCTATACCAGTGCAGTTTTAGGGCAAAAAAAATCTTTTGGGGATTCCAAGGAAGCCAGATAGTCATACATAGGTATGTACAGTGGAAGAATTGCTATAGAAGATTTAAGAATTTGTCATATTGTTTGCCTTCTCAAAGAGGGGGGAGGGATGAGAGAAGGAGAGAGTTAAGTACACAAAGTTTTAAGAAATGATTGTTAAAAACTTTTCACATATAATTGAAGGAAAATAATTTTTTAAAAAGAAAGTCTGGGTTCCACAATTTTTTTTTTACATACACTTCATATTACCAGATTTGGGTACACTGTTTTTCAGAATTTGTCTATTCTTTTCTCCCTTATACATAATCTCTAAAACATGTACCCTTGTAATTTGGAGTATGTGGTAGCAGGGGGTAAAAAAGGAAAGAGATAACAGGTGGCAGGAAGAATATGCAGTTACAGTGGCAGCTGCTGGAAGGGGAGATTATAAGAAACAGGACTGCAGATCTCTGCATTGAGGAAGCCAAATAGTCTCAGGGACCAAAGAAGTCATTTGGGGAGGAGACACAAGGAGGGAGAATGATGCTGAGATAAGATAATTAAAAGGACATGCAAAAGAAAACCATCTAATCTCTGGTAGTATGCTACCTAAACTTTCTAAAACCAATCTATCCAAATTCATTAATCTTTTTCTCTTTTTGGAGCTAAAAGGCTTCCTTCAGGTCTCTGAAAAAGTGCCATCTTCTTCAATGTTCTACAAAAACTTTCCAAGAAACAATTGGAATCCTGGAAAAGGCTTAATAAGAGAGCTTTTACACTATTTGGTCAAACCAACAATCCTTCATCCCTTCCTAGCATACCTCTCTCCCCTTTCCCCCCCCCCCCCCCCCCCCCCCCCCCCCCCCCCCCCCCCCCCCCCCCCCCCCCCCCCCCGCCCCCAATCATCCCCAGGAAACACTGTCAGGGATAACTTGGAGTTGCAAATTTTAACACCAGTACCAGTCATAATAATATCCCAGTGGTGGTCCCACCTTGTATAAGAGCAATAAGGAAAGATCTCCAAGCCTGGCTCTTCCACTAATTTAACCTTATGACCCTGAGACATCTCTCCAGATCTTTAGTTCATTATTTGCAAAATGAGAGAGTAGGAATAAATGATTTCCAAGTTTTCTTCCAAATCTAAAATTATAAGGCTGTCTGTTCAATATCTACAATATTGCTGGCATTCAATAAAAACCAAACTACATATATTAATATTTAGCAACCTTAAATTATGCATAAACAGAGTTCAATATCCAAAATAAGCCTGACACAATTACTATTCCATCTTGCAGCTGTAACTCACTTCTTAAAGAGCCATTCACTCAGATGGGCATACCACCAGTGGTCACATTTTTATAAATCTCATCCCATGCACAAACTTTTTGTCCCCTGAAATATGACCCTTGTAGGGAAAAAATGCATTAGTTCAAAATTTCCATGAGGATACCCCTGGGGCAAATAAAAGGGTCAAGCAAATCCAATGGGCAAGTCAGCAATAAATCTGTCCAAAAAATATATTTGAGAACCAAGAAAAACTAAAATGGATCTGGTTGCAGAATGAGGAATGGAGAAACTGCTTTTTTTTCCCCCTGCTTCTAATTTATTAATGGCTCCCTCCCACTCCCTTTCTTTCAGGACAGGAAACAACTTTCTATTTGTATTTTTGTCACTTCCTTTTGACACAACTGATATTAAAAGTAAAAATCAGTTGTGGTGAAAAGTGTTCTCCAAAAATGGCTGAAGAGAAGGCCCTGTGGGCTTAACATCATTGTACCACCTGAAGCAGAAACAGAAAAAGAATGGCAACAAATAACAAGAGGTTTAGATACCAAACCTCTGCATGCATCAAGGATCAGTTTCTGTTTCTTGATTTTAAAACAAAAATCATTCAGTCCACTGAATAAGAAAAGTCTCCCTCTATATGTCCAACCAAGCATGTGGTATCCTGACAGCATTCACCAAGTATCAGAGTTAGAAATACTTCAGGGAGTAACATCTAAAGGGAGAAACCAAGTCATGTCAAGCTTTTCCTCACACCACTTGTCAAAACAAGATTATATGGGGAAATCCTGGAATTTCCAGTATACTACCTCACTTACAGAGCCTAATATCCTATTCTTCCACCCAAGAGATGCCCCAGACATACTTGCTAAATGGTCTAACTCCAAGGTAATAGTGGAAGCCTCTATTCTCCCCTTTTCCCTGCCCTTTTCCTGCTGTCTCCTTCTGCCTTTTCCTTCTTCCTTTCACTTGCCCAGATGGCCAGTGTTCCATCCTTGACCTCTTCCTCCCATCCCCCTTGTGGAAAAGTTATCAGTCCTTCAAGATCTAATTTATTTCCTGTATGAAGCTGATTTTTTTCTCAAATGGATCTATGATATTTGGTCTTTCCTTCCCAACTTAGAGCTCTAATAACATTTTGTCTTTCTTCTTATCTTGTTCAATTAATTTGTAGGAGGAGTAAATTATTTGTATATGTGATTCTTTGAGTAAAAGTATTACATTTTATTTATCTTTATACCTCCCTTGAGATTATTCCAATAAACTAAATTGAAAGTGTAAAATTGAATACTTGCCCTAAGAGTTAAAATCATTCCAAAGAAGATATAACAACTAATCTCTCCCAAATATATATGTATTTTATAACGACACTGAAGCCAAACCAATGCCACATAGTAAGGCAGATAAGAGAGAGGGGTATCCTTGAAGACCAAATTTAAAATTAGAAAGTAAGGATTTAGTGGGTAAATTTGGTGATCATGAGCCTCAAGGTGAAGCTATAAAGAAGGACAAAGTCTCCAAGGGGCAAAAGTATAATAATATCACTCTCACAATCACATTCAGAGAATATTCTGATTCTCATCAACAGGGAGGAATTAGTTATTGAGACAGAAATGATGGGACCCTGAACCACTTCATCCTAGAGTTTGTGATAGAGAAGAGGAAATTCAGGCATGCCCTCAATATTTAGGGAAAGCAAAAAATTTCCAAGGTTTCTAATGAAAAATGGGTAGGATCCCATAGTGGGATAAAAGATGCTTGAAAATGAATTACTGAAGACACAAAGGGAAATGATTCTAATGAGGAAGGAAAATGTGATAAAACCTTTGTTTGGGGAAGGGGATGAGATGATGAGAATTGCCAACAAAGAAGGAGCAGAACTGCTTATTTCCTATTTAGCTTCTGCTTTCTCAGCGAAGAATGACCTTTGCACTGGAAATGATACAACAACCAGCCACAAAAGGTTAAAAGGGAGCTGATACCAGAGGTAAGCAAAGAGATGGTAAGAGAGAATCTACTCTAGATGAATTTAAGTTACCTTGCCTAGATGAATTATTGCATCTTCAGATGCTCAAAATACTGGCAGATGTAACTGCTGAGCTACTGTCAATTGATGCTGGAAAAATCAGGGAAAACAAGAAAGGTACAAGACTAAAGAAGGGCAAATGTCTTGGTTTTCTGTCACCTTCAGTCAGTCAGCTTGATGTTGAATCCTAAGAAAATTCTAGAAGGTTCATTAAAGCAATCCTAGCAAATATCCAGAAAGGGAAGGAGTGTTTACAAAGAACTCTAATTGCTTTTTTTTGACAGGAATATTAAGCTAGTAAAAAGATGAGGGATGGCTAAGAACAGTGACCCTAGAATTTGGCAAAATTTGTGAGAAAGTATCTCAGTATTCTATTAAAAATAGGTAAAAATTAGACAATACAGTATCAGATTAATTAAAAATTAATTGACTCATATGAGTTGAATTCATAGAATAAGATGTTAATTGTTCAATGCCAATGGCAGGGGGTCTCTAATAGAGGACCTCTGATATCTTAGATCTGGGCAATTTAACATTTTAACTAATGACTTAAATAGATAGGTATAATATACATTAATTTTAAATTTAACAATTTAAAATTTAATTTATTGATTTATTAATTTTAATCAAGGACTTAAATAGATAGGTATAATATAACATATATTAAATAGGTATAGAAAGTATGCTCATCAAATTTTGAGATGATACAAAGATTGGAATATATAACACAATGAATGAAAGAGTATCCAAACTTGACGGACGAAGAATATTGGACAGAATATACTAGAAAGAAATAAAAAAAAAATAAATGTAAATTTCTGCAATTGAGTATTTAAAAAAATCATAAGAATAAAACAAAAGTATCTGAGAATTCCAGTAGACTTCAGACTCAGTGACCCACCACTGTGATAAGGCAAGTTAAAAAACACACCAAAAAAAAAAAAAAAACCCTAATGTGATTTTGGACTCCATTAAGAAGGACACAGCTCCCAGGAACCTGAAGAATTGAGATAATTCCAATGTATTCTCCCTCATCAAACCTCATATAGAGTACTATGTTCAGTTCTAAGGACTATAGTTTAAGAGAGATTAACTAGAGAGTGTTCCAAGGAAAGCAACTAGGTTGGGGACAGATTGGTATTCTATGAATCATGAGTAAAGGAATGGGCTGTGTTTAATCTGGAGAAGGAAGACTGAAATAAGTGTGGAGGAATCATTTCCTTTGTCATCACTATTATTTTATAGAATACTAGAATTGCTAGTTATAGCAATAAGTCAAGAAAAATAAATTGAAGGACTAAATGCAGGAAAGAGAAAACAATCATTATTTGCATATGGAATGGTCTACTTAGAAAATCTTGGAGAGTCAAATAAAAAATTAACTAAAATGATAATTACAGCAAAGGAGGAAGATATGAATGAAGCCTAAACAAATAATTAGGTCTTTTTATAGATTACCAAAAGAATCTAACAGGAAAAGATAGAAAAGGCTATTCTATTTAAAATAACTACAGAATAGGTAAAATAATTGGAAGTCAATCTACATAAGTATTCACAGGAATTATATAACTACAACTATAAAACACTTATAGAAAAAGAAACAAACCTAAGTAATTTGAGAAAGATTACTTGTTGGGCCATACCAATATAATAAAAATGACAACACTACAAAAGTGTACTATTTAGTGCCATGCCAAACTCCCAAAGGATTAATTTAAAGGCCTAGAATAAAAAAATAAAATTTACCTGGAGGAACAAAAGAGGAAGAATTTTGAGGGAAATAATAAAAATAAGTAGAAAGGAAAGGGGCCTACGCAGCACCATATCCTAAACTCTAGCGATAATCATTAAAGTTATCTAAAGCTAGTTAAAAAAACAAAGAAATAGATCAGTGGAACAGATAAGGAATGAAAGATTCTGAGGCAAAGCACAAAATTAGCAAAGTGGTTTATACAAATAAATATACAATTACTGGGTGAAGGATTTACAGGCTGATTGGTAAAAACTGCTGGGTAATGTGGAAAAGAGCTGATAGAAATGAAGTTGAGACTAAGATCTCACAGTACACAACACAATAAGTTCCAAATGTAGACACGAATTAGATAAAAGTGACATCCTAAATAAATTATAGAAACAGAGAAGAGGACAACATTCACAAGACTGGAAAGAAGAAGGGTTTTTGGCCAAAGAGAAGAACACAGAAGATAAAACAGGCCAGTTTGATTACATAAGAATTGGGAAGCTTTTGACAAACAAGAACAATATAGCCAAAATTAGAAAGGAAACTTGTTAACTGGGAAAATAGCAAGTTTCTCTGGCAAGAGTCTGATATCCAAAATAACATCTAAAGAGTAAATATAAATGCATAGGAGCAATTTCTCAGTAGATAGATTTTGAAAGGATATGAACAGGAATCCTTTGGTGATGGGGGGGAAGGGAGGAAGCAAATTATTAACAGTATGAAAAATGCTCCAAATAATAGAAATTCAAACAAAAAGAAATCTTAAGTTTTACCTCATACCCTTTACATGAGAAGGATGATTTTTAAGAAAGGAAAATTACAGATGTTAAGGAGATATGGAACAACAAATAAAAGGGTGCACTGTTGTTAGAACTGATAGTCGACTCAACTATTCTGGAAAGCAATTTGGAACTATGCCCCCAAATCACTAATTTACACAACCCAATTGTCCCGGTAATAGTTCTATTAGGCATATACACCAAAGAGAATAGACAGAGAATGGAACAACATGTACCAAAATATTCATAGCAACTTTTTTTTGTAATACTAAACAGGAAAGGGTATCTATCAATTAGGAGCTGGCTTAAAAATTTATATTATACTAATATATACATATTATATTAATATAGTATATTATTTACTGAACTGTAAGCAATGATGAAAGGGACAGATTTAAAGAAACCTGGGTAAACTTATATGAAGTGATAGAAGATGAACGAAAGCCAGAAGAATAATTCGGACAATGACTACAACATTGCAAAGAAAATCAATAAAGTACCTAAGAACTGTGATCAAGAAAATGACTTCCAATGATGACACATTCTACCTAACTCTTGACAAGGAGGTGAAGGACTAAAGGTGCAGAATGAGACACATATTTTTCATCATGTCCAAAAAGTAGGCATGATGGCATGTAGAGAATTTATAGAGAGTGATAGTGATATAAAAGAAAAGAGAGTCATGAAGCATTTTTAAAAAATGAACAGAAAATAAAAGAAAATTTAGTTAGAAACAAATAGTAGAACAGATTCTCAAGTTAAAGTGATGAATTTAATATATACTATAAAAAAAGAAAAAGAAAAACCAGGCCGTTTGTAATGAGAACTGCATTGTTTATAACACTTTTTTGTTATTCCTTTTATATCGAGTTCATAATAATAATAAATCAAATAGACATGATAAATCTAAAAAAAATGACAGAAAAGAGGTTTGGAAGCACCATTTATATAACTGGGGCAAGAGAGGGTGCATAATGATTCAGTACAGAAAGGGTCTTTGAAAGTTAGCATCAAAAATATTGTTGTGCCAAATAATGCACCTCTATTTATCAGTGAGTAAAATGCCCACAAAAAAACGGACCAATGAGCAAAGTGAAATTCTACTGACAAAGTCATTCATCTACTTACAATGCATTTGTACTGTAAATCCACTCAGGATTCACAATGTAACAAATGGGGCCTTTCTTTAGAGGGTTACAACTTAACAGGGAAATAAATACAAAATTCTACTGTTCATCAGAGTCAAGACTAGAAGGAGCTATACACAGTTGCTCATAGAGTGACACTACAATGAGGGTCACTTTTAGGTGTGACTTTTTAATGAAATTTCCACTGAAGTCATACTGAGACCAAATTTTTAAATGAAAAGATAATGCCATTGTTAGGCCTTATACACAAATGGATCTGGACAGGCCAGCTGTGATTAAATAAGTAATCTAAGAAATAAGAGCTATATAAGATCCAAGGAAGGAGATCTCCTCATTGGCTGAATTGTCAGTGAAAGACTTCATGGAGGAAATGACAGTTATTCTGAACAGTCTCTGAACTGGTAAAGAAGATGGATGTGAATGGGTAGAAAAAAAAGGGAAACATGAGCAAAAATTTAAAGCCAGCCTACTCATAACATAGACCAGGGATAAGAGCAAGAAAGATTAACCTAGTTTGATCTTGGACAAGAGTTAGTCTTAAGTCCATCCTGGGAACAAAGAGCAGAGCAGCAAAAAGGGGGGGGGGGGGGAGAAGGAGGAGAGGAATAGGTCTATCTAGCTTAGGCAAATAACACATGCTGGGAAAGATCAGGCTTGGAGGCTTCCCAAGGGAAATAATTCTTTCCAGCAGCTGGAGAGTTCTAATACATTGCCACGTCCACAGAGACATACAAGAAGTCATTTCCCAAAGAGTTTCTGCCCAAGTGCTTTCCCATGGTCCCATTCCTAAGATCAGAACTTTCCTTCCTAACTAACTAGTAGCAGCTATCATCTCCCCTTCTAGATTTACCTTTCAACATTCACTACCTCTGTATCGATTTCTGGTTCATTGGACATAGTTGATAACAAAGGTCATTTATTTAATAGGAATTTTCAGTAAATCTTCCAATGAAATTCTACTAAAAATGGGACTAAATTTTCAAATGAAAAGGAGTTCCCAGATGAATTTTTGTTCATTTGACTTCTGTTTTTTAGTTCAAGGTGGTTAATGCAAAGAAGCTGTGTTGGAACCGTAAGGAACATTTGGGGATTCTAGGTTAAAATATGCCACTGATTCTTCAGTACACCACGTCTTCCTTCCACTGCTCCTTTCCCATCCACATCTTCTCCCACACCTTGGATTTGAGTTCTACTCTTCGCTATTATGTGATAATTTCTTTGTGTATCAATTAATCACATCTCTATTTGTTCAAATCCCAAATGAGATACTTTGTCCCCCAAGAATCCTTTTGCTATTTCCCTTGAACTAAAAGTAATCCTTTTCTCTTTCTAAATCTTTTATCCCTCTCTGAGCTTATTTTTTTTTTGCACTTATTAGTTGTATGTGTGTATATGTGTGTGTATGCATAGTAGCTCATGACTTGGCTAGAACGCAGGCTCCCTGAAGGCAGGGAGTACATCTTTTCTATTTTTTATTTTTGTGTCCCTATCACCTTGCCTAGCACACACTTCTTAATAAAATATTTGCCAAATTTAAATTAAAATCTATAAAATGAAGTTGTAACTAACTCCTCTTTGCAGCCCAATGAATGGAAAATTTGATAAGAGTTAAGACATTTAAAAATACTTCAAAAAGGTGACCTTTATACCCTCAATTGTTTTAGGTATCTACAAATTCAACAGACTTTTAAGAGACAAAACCAGAATTTTCCCCCAGATCTTAAAATTTCAACCATGAATAAATATGTTATTAAGTTCCCTTAAAACCAGGATGAAGGAAGTTTCATTATTGGGTCTGTTTCCCTTCTTTTCCCACATACATTTTTCCTCTACTGAAATATGGGGAATTCTATCTAACAATAATAATCAGGGTTAAGATTTTGCTGTATGTAGTCAAGAGATTCCTGTCCTACTCAAGTTATCTTCCTATCAATTATACTGACTACTTCCCCAAACATGCATGTAATGGGAGAAGTGATTGTCTTTAAGACATTTGTAGATATCCTTTTCCGGGTTTCAATTCAAGCAACCACATGGAAATTTCAGGGAGTTAGTCTCAGTAATGATCAACTCAAGGATTGATACTTTGTAATAAAGAAAGCTTGCAGAGCTAGAAAAATCTATGACTCAGGAAGTACTGAGCTAGAATTGAGGGTAAATATCAAAAAGCAACAACCTGCTCATCTCATTCTCTTTTTTCTAGAGGCCTTCAAATGAGGATTGTTTAAAGCTGCCAGGTGAAGGAAGAGGTAGTCACCCTAAATATCACCAGGATGCCATGTCTCCATGGATGCAAAAGACCTTAATTTATTTTGTATTTTTGCTTTCCTGATTTTAGATGAATGAATATTACAAGAGGGAAATGCCTCAGCAAAGTTATGAGGTCAATAAATCCAAAGGTCCCATTGGACCATTCAGTAACTGAATGTGGTAGTAGTGGCTTCCAGAAACAAAGGGTCTGCAGTCAGATCTGGAAAAACAAGATACTTGAAGATAAGGGCAGCTTCAGAGATTGTGACCCTTTGTGATTGACAAAATATGAGCTATGGCCTCTAGAAAGCTATAGACACTTAGAGCCCAACAAAGAGATTTAAATTAAGGGGAAGATTCCACAAAGGGAAAAAAGGACCTCTTTATCAAGAGCAACTCTTTAACCACATATCTTCTTTACATATGTGTCTTACAACCATTACATTTTTAGTTTGAGCCCACTTCTCCCAATACACCTTATTTAAGGGGGAATGTCTTCTACCAACTCTTCTAGCTGTACCTTCTCAGCAAATTTCGTTTGGGAAAGCTAAGAAAGTTAAATCCAATGCTTAATAATGGGAAGTATGCCAATGGGGACTCAGGAACAATAATATTAGACTCCTCAACTCCTTGCACTTTCCTTAATAGACCAAGTGCCTTCTGGAAAATTACCAGTTCAAATGTGAGCTGAGGAAATAGCTACATTCAATATCTGACTAAAATTTTTAAAAAATCAGAAAAAAAATGAAACAAAACTGTCATCATTATAAACAGACTCTTTCATAAACAATACAATGTTTTGTTTTGTAATTCTTACATTGTCTATTTTTTTCTTGGGAGATACATGTATAAGGGATGCTGATGTGTCTAAGCTCAATTGTGGCAACATTGTAGGTTTTGAAAGATTTTAATATTTTGTGTGTTCTTTTGTCACAAAGTCAACAAGCATTTATTAAACACTTACTATGTGATTAAACTGTGAATACAATAAAAAGGGCAATTCCTGCTCTCAAAGAGTTTACATTTTAATGGGAAACCATGAGCACTTAGATGGTACAGTGGATAGAATATCAGACCTGTAGTCAAGAAGATTCACCTTTCTGATTGAGTTCTGATCTGGCCTCAGACTCTTATTAGTTCTATGATTATGGGCAAATCACTTAATCCTGTTTGCCTCAGTTTTCTCATCTGTAAAATGAGGGAAGAAATGGCAAACCACTCCAGTATCTTGGCCAAGAAAATTCTAAACGGGGTTATGGGCATGACTGGACACAACTGGGGAAAAGAACACACAAAATGGAGCTGGAGGAAGGAGCAGGAAGAAATCCAGTCTCTTAGGAGTAGAGCCCAGAAATGAGACTGGTCTTTGGAATTTTGGGGAGGAATTCACTAACTAGAAGATGAGCCCATATAAATAAAACCTATGTAGCCAAGAATAGAAAGAATGCAGAAATTTGAGAAAAAACTTTCACAAGCAATCTTTCAGTTCGAATGTGATTGTATTGGAACCTTGCTATTGAACAAAGATGAGTTGATTGATTTTAAAAAACATGGAAAAACTTGGGACTTAGGAAAGAAGATGTATCTAACTTCAGAGAAACAGAAATAACATAGTTTTTAGAAATAAGCATAGTACAGTCTTACAAAAATGTGTATATTTACAAATATCTGAGTGCATGTATATATGTGTATGGACATACCTACATGCTTATACATGTACACATACATACACATAGATGTCTCCATGCTTAATAGTAGCTTTCTTGGGAGAGAGAGAGGAGGGAGGGAAAAAAAGTTAAAACTTGTACAGTAAAGAACAAAAGAAAACCTACCAGAAAGCAAACAAAAGCTGGATAGCTTCAAATACTATACAGTATTTTTTTATATAGGTTTTCCTGAGATGGAAATTTATTGCTTTATATTGAATCCTCTCATGTTCTGCTGTGTACATGGGAACTTTTTTTTCCCTTTTCTTATTTTGTACTTAAGTTTAAAATAAATGTACAAACTTAAAAAAAAAGCCCACAGGAGCAGAGGAATTTCCAAGTCAAGAATTATAACCAAATTCTTTTTATAATTGATGTACATGGAAAGGTAGGAAAGCTGTATGCAAATGGAAAAATAGACTCTATATATAAGAAAAAATAGCAGACATTACAATTACATAAAACATAAAGCCACCATCCTAATGATAATTGTGTGATTTATGTATTATGTCTGATAATGACATAAGAAATCATAGGTTAGAGTGAGGAAACAACTATGTTTTAGGCATTTAAAGATAACTTTAATATATTCAAAACACATGAAGTTCCAAAGTTCAGGGGAATTTCAAGCATTCAATGAAGTGAAAATATCCTTTCCTGCCCCTCTAACCAGTCAACCAACAAACATTTCTTAAGTATTATGTGCTAAACTTTAAGGATACAAATAAAGGCAAAAACACAGTTCCTGCGCTCAAAAAGCCTATCTTCTAATGGGAGAGATAACATACATATAAGATATATTCCAAGAAAATGGAAAGTATTCTCACAGGAAAGACACCAAAACATACACATCCACCAAAGAAATGCAATGGCCCACAACCTAAGCTAGTTCAAAAAACTCAACTAGATGTAATTATAGAACGACAAAAAGTTATTCATAACTACATAAAATGCTCTCTTTGGCCGTGGGATTTGAATGTTAAATCTCAAGTCTCTTTCATTAACAAAGATAACGAAAAGCTGACTAATGTCACTGCCAAATATGTTAGTTTTCTTTGGAAGAATTTGCCTGCCTATCCAGATCAAGCTTCAGATGCTCTAGATTGGATTACATGACCCTTGGCATCTCTGCTGATTCTCTTCTTGGAAGGATACCTTTGCTTTTTTGAACATTCCTGTCAATTCAAATATTGTTTCAGGAATGTATCCCAATCAGCAATGATAGGATGTCTGCCTGAATAGGCTACTGGGGGTATTGTTTGACAGGAAGGGAATTTTTTGTTGATTTTGAATAACAAAACATAGAGATGACAATCATACTGTAATTTTGGAAAAGACAGAGATTAGTGATTTGTTGGGTATTTGTGACAACAGCTTAGATTCAGAGACCACCCATGGAAGAAATTTTTAAGCTGAAGCTGAAAATGTACTCTTCTAAAACAAGAAAAAGAATAATGTAATTGTTACTTAGACTCAAAGCAAAAGGCAACAATCAATAAACAAGAAACCCAGAAGTCAAGAAGATTCATCTTCCTAAGTTCAAATCTGGCTTCAGATACTTGCTTAATAGTGTTAACAACCATATTACTTAACTGTATTTGCCTCAGTTTTTTTGTCTTTAAAATGAGCTGAAGAAGGAAATGCCAAACCACTCTACTATCTCTCCCAAAAAGTTCCAATGGGGTCATAAAGAGCCTGATATGAATGAACACACACACACTAGGAGCAATAAGTGGGAAGGAAAGGAATAAGCATTTATATAAGCTGTATTACAAGCCAGGCACTATGCTAAGTGCTTTTACAAAACGTATCTCATTTAATCCTTATACCCATGCTAAGTAATTTTATCTCATTTAATTCTCTTAACAGTCCAGGGAGATAAATGCTATTATCATTAACATTTTACAATTGAGGAAACTGAGATAAACAAGTGACTGGAACAGACTATTAAGTATTTGAAGTTGAATTTGAATTCAGATTTTCCTAACTTCAGACTCAGTGCTCTACTGGATCTAAAGTCCTAAGTCCTAAAGGAGCCCTAGGTCTAGAGGACCTGAACTCAAATCAGACCTCTGCTACTGGTTATGCATGACTTTGGGCAAATCATTCCCTCAATTTCCTCCACTGGAATATGAGAGCATTAGCCTCCCAATTCTTGATCTAGCGTTCATAGGTAGCTCTGCTAATCAATTCAAATCATGTCAATTCAGCAAATGTTTTTTAGGAGACTATATGCAAGTCACTGCACTATGTACTGGAGGAAGAGCCAAGCATTAAAAGCATATATCTATCCACTAAAATCCCAATGATTTCTTATTTTAAATGCTGCTGTTTTCTTTGTTTTTTAACAGCAATCTTTATTCCCCAGATTTTTTAATTCTTTCCATATCCTGTACTGGTAAAGTTGATTTTTTAAAAAATTTGACCTAATTACTTGTACATTATATGCTATTTTATTAGATCTGACCCATAGTTCTAGCCTGTTAAGATCTTTTGGATTCCATTCTAGTGTCTAATTTTCTAGATATCCCCCTCAGCTTTATGTCACCTGTAACTTTGATAAACAGGTCATCTGTGCCTTCATTAAGGACAATGATATAATCATTGAGCAGAACAAGGCCAAACACAGGTCCCTGAGGCACTCCATATTTTCTCAGGCTGACATCAGTTCATTAGTGACTACTCTTTGGGTCCAGTCATTCAACTAGTTCTGTTGCAATCCATCTTAGCCACTAAGAAATCATAAGATCTCTCTGTCAGATAGCTTGCGAAAATCTAAGCAATTATATACAGCATCTACAGCATTTCCCTGACTTTAATCAAACAGTCCTGTCAAAAAAAAGTATGCTCATTTCTAAAACTTCCCCTTCTAGACCTTATAATCTAGTTGACGTGGGGAGAAATAGCAGTGGCACTGATGAAAAATGACTGATGTACCAATAGGATCTAATAATGCAAAGTAAATATGTAAAAACAGATTTGAGGTCTAAGGAAGGAGAGAAATATCAATCTCTCTCAACAAAGGATCAGAGATTTAAGGTTAATATTAAGTAGCAGAGTCAGAATTTAAATCTAGGGTCCTTGGCTCCAAATCAAGGTTTCTTTTCACTATACATTGTGGGTAAAAACCAAATCATTTGTGGCATAATCACAGCTTGCTAATTTGGTAAACAGACGCTTGGCAATCACTAGACTAGCTAAACTTTATAAGAACTGGGAACCATATTATTATTATTATTTGATCAGGATTTTTTCCCCCCACTCAGAGTTGTGTGACCCTTCGCAAGTCACTTAACTTAAGTGACTTGCGAAGGGTCACACAACTACTAAGTTTCTCAAATCACATTAGAACTCACATTCTCCTGACTCCAAGGTGATGGCCCTAGTCAGTGGATCACTTAGCTGTTCCCTCTTCCCCCATTCTTCTTTGTATCCTCCATATTATTAAGCAGAGGATTTTATATACAGTAGGAATTCAATGAATCAAAAGTGAAGATGGTAGAAACTGAGAACCCAATCATGCCAATCAAAGAACCAACTGCCACAATCATCTTTGTTTTTTCCTTCCTTTCTTCTAATTTAGATACTGCCATATGGAAAGAAGAAAATATGACTTCAAAAATATGATCAGACTATATGGTATTCCTTGTGAACAGAGGTGTTTGTTTCTTGACAACATAGGAATAAACTGCATTGTAATATTATAGATTTTGAGTTATTGCGGCTATCAAAAACAACTTACAGCAATTTTTGATCAGTAATGTGGGACATCAAACAAGACAATAAATTTCTTAAATCTGAACATTTTTGATTAATCAGTTAGAATTTATTTTTCTTTATTCAGACTTTTTGGAGGGTTATAGTATTTTTCAGATTTTTTTTTTTCATTTGACCTAACCTAATCAAGAACAAATTTTTAGAAAGCAACACTGGGAAAACTATTATTACATGTAGAAAAACTTCAGTGAAAATTCATTTTCACCTAAGAACTTCCTCCATTATTCATTATGCAATCCCCTTCCACGAGAAAGTAGAAACAGGGACTGATAATACTTAAGATTCAGGATAATTAGTGTTCCTGGGAATTGGGGGACTAGCATTCTGGTGACACCTGATATCTTATAAGAGCACATTTCACACTATAAACAGCAACCCAGGATGACTCCAAAGGTGAACTTAGTATGTTATACTTTACTACATTGAAGGAATCATTGAACACCCAGGCTCTTCCAGTATAATAAAATATTTTGATTACATTCCAAACTATTTTAATTTTACTTCAAAGAGACAACTCAGACTTTGTTACTAGTTTCAGTTCCATAATGCATATCTTTAAATAACCCCAATTATTCAGTGACTTACATAGAAAAAGGAGGGCACTATAAAAAAGGGAAAAAAAAAAAAAAACTGTGGAACTCACATCTGGACAGCAGACAGGATGTTCATATTGTAATTGGCCACATCCCTAGGACTTGGATTTTGCACAGTTCCAAAGAAACAGATACATCTTTAGAAAATGCTAGAAATTCTTCCTAGCCCACTATTCCATATGCATGTAGGATCAAAATAATAATTGTAATAATGACAAAAAGACCCATAAACAAGTAAGCCTATTTCTATTCATTACTTTCCTTTTTCATATGAAGCAGATTCAGTTTAATCAATGTATTTTGTGTACAGGAAATAAGAATGGGGAGGGGGCAAAGAAGAAAGGTAGGAAGGGTAGGAAAGGTAGGCATTACATTAAAACTGCTAAGGAACATCAAAACTATGATTACCTAATTACTAAGGACTATAACAATAATAATAGTTAGCATTTATATGGGGCTTTCTGCTTTACAAATATTATCTCATTTGATCTTCAAAGTAACCCTGGGAGGTAGGTTCTATTATTATTCCCATTTTACAGTTGAGGAAATTAAATGAGAATGGTTGGTCACTTTGAAGGGAGGGAGTTAGCCCAATATACAGGTCTAGAGTTTCATTAAACTGCACAATTTTGACAGCATGGACCTGCACTAAGGATACTATGGCTGCCAAGCCTTCTTTTTACCTTCAATTCATTCACAACCATCTGGACAGTCATGTTTCCTTGTTTCTTTGGGGAACAAGGTCTTGAGTGTTTAGAAATCGGTGAGAAAGGGCTATCATCTTCCTCCCTTACTGAAGCACTATCTCATTATTTAGAGCTTGGGCCTCCAGTGAGTGTTAGTCTAACTCTATGGTTAAGAGAAGGGAGGAGGAGGAGGAAGAGGATAGAAGGATACTAGGCCAAGTTGGCCCCATCTTTTCCTCAACATCTGTGCCAGATCCAAACACTGAATTTGATCAAAGAAAGGGCGCCTAGCACAGCGCCTTCTTTACACTGGGCACTTAATGATGTCTGTTGAATTGAATGAAAAGGCAAGAACTCCTCCTTTCTTCCCCTTCCTATTTCCTCCCAAAGAAAGAAAATGCAGTCTCAACAGAGTCCAAGAGGAGCTGGAGTCCCAGGGAATGAGAACCTCACCCTTAAAAATACCCCAGTATTGTCCTGGGCACTAATGAGTCATTTACACAGAGGATGCCTTGCCAAAAGGAATTCTCTCCAACCCACGAGCCGCGGAATGCAAGCCTCCCAGGCCACGCTGGGAAAACCCACCGACCCCTCCAAACGCGGGCACTGGCAGGAGCCTCCCGCCACCAGTGAGCTAACAGGGTATCGAACCATTCGTGAGCACAACCCACAGGCAGGCCTCCGTCTCTCCCTCTCTTCTCCCCGCCTTCCTCTCCCTTCCTCTTCCTCCCCAGTCCCACACCCACCGTCTCCCGCCCCCAAATGTAATCCTCCCCGCATAAAAAAGCCAGCACCCAGGCGGGGAAGGGATCGTTTTCAAACTTTTGGGAGGGGAGGGGAGCGGAGGCGGGGGCGGGGAGTGGCTGAGAGCAGGGGCTTTCCGGGTCCGGCCCAGCCACAGCAGCGTGCGGTGGGGAAGGGTCGGCGGGATCGATCATGCAGCCCGCAGGCGAAAGCCACGTCCGGATTTCTACCCGGTAGTAAATGTATTTAAATAAATACATATATTTTTCTTTCTATTACCAACCACGACAGGAAAGCCTTACCCCGGTGTAACATTCCAGACAGCGAGATCTCTCTCGTTGTGTGTGTGTTAGGGAGTGGGGGTAATTTGGGTAGGGGGGGAAAAGAACACACACACACACACACACACACACACACACACACACACCAGCTTTCTTCAGACTGTCATAAAGGGGTGGGGGGAAAGGAGGGAGCCGAAACACTGCTGCAAAAGAAAAAAAATTAGTCTCACCGAAAGACGGTCTCTGTCCCCACAGCCTACACACACACACACACACACACACACACACACACACACGTGAAAGAGGAGCTCTGGAACCGAGACACTGTTGCACCTCATGCTAGTTAAGCCATTAGGATTCCTTACACGCATCTCCACACTTGACACCAGCCTAAATTCATGTCTATGTCACTCTCTCTTTCTCTCTTTTATACACACACACACACACATACATATATATACACACATACACATACATACACACACACACACACACAGCTAAGCTCCAATGCTCCCAGCCCTGAAGCAAGCACCCTCCTTCTCCACTACCTCCTCCTCCTCCTCTTCTACCTCCTCCTTCTTCTCCTTCATCAGGGCTAAAAGCGGGGGGCTTGGGGCTAGGAAGATGGGGGATGGGGGCCACAAGCAGGGGCGCGGCACTCACGTTGGGTCTCCCCACCGCCACGGCCATCGCCGCGACAGCACTCTGGGCTACAGCTGCCCTCGACCACTGGCTCTCCGGCTCTCCTCGCGACGCTCGCCGCCCCGGCTCCGGGCTCTCTGCACTCAGCGGCTCCAGCTCCGAGTATAGCTCCCGCTCACATTCAGAAGCTTCTACTCCCCCCACGCCGCCGCCCCGCCCGCTTTATTAGTGCAACATGGCCACCCGATGGAAGGGACCATTCGCTTCCCCTGACAGGGGTGTCAGTTTGTTTCTGACTGAGGCTCTGGGAGACTAGGCTGAAGGCTGGGGGATGCGGAGGTAGGGGCAGTGGCTTGCAACCTCCTCCTAGCCATCTGGGGGCCCGGGGTTCGCTCTCCTCGCCCACCTTGACCACCCATTTCATTTCTGCCGCCGCCCCCACTCTCGCCGCTACCACCTCCTTCCAAATTCAGCAGTCTGAGGCCACCTACCCGCCCCAGTGCAACAGGACGCCTGCAAGCTTGCAAGCTTGCTGGTCGCCCTCCCCCGAGCTCCATCAGATGCTCGAGTCCGGGAGAAGCCATCCCTCCTGCGTGGGTATCCTAGTCCAGGTTCTACCTCGCACGTCGCTCCGAAAGGGGAAAAAAGGCCACTGAAAGGGGAAAGTGTTGGGATGGAGGGAGTGGAAGAATGCCCATGGAAAGCGTTTTCCACAAAGCCTCTTGTCCCGGTGAAGAAATGCTTGGTCCCGTAGGTGCCCCAGGATCCGTGGAAAAGGGGAAAAGGAGTGATGTTGGGCACAGGTGGCAAGCTAATCCCCAGAAGAAGCAGGGAAAGCTCCTCCCTCTTTTTTCTGTCTTCTCCCTCCATCACCTAGGCTGGAGACATGGAGGATGCCAGAGGAGCTTCTCTACCCTAACAGCTGGAAGCTGTCATCTAACTACTAGGAACGTAAAGTGGAAATGGAGGAGTATAGGACGAGATTGCTGCCGACCTCCTAACCTCTCTGCTAGAGAGGGAAAAGGGAAATTCTGATGGATTGATTTTAGGTGGGTGGTTGTTAGTTCTTGGAGAGAAAGAAGGTGGGGAGGGAGAAAAAAGAGTAGAGAAGACCCCTCATTGTAACACAAAAGAGAGCCTGGTTAGAACATGGTTGGCGCTTAGGACATTTCTATGGGGTTCGTCCTAAAGTCAGAAGGTCTGCGGTGTGTCCGTATATATGTTCATGTGTCTTTGGTATGAAGGCATAGATGTGAGTGTACGTGGGACTACGTGTGTTATGATGGGAGAGAGGAGGGGAAGAGGGAAGAATGTAGAAATGAGTGATTGTGAAGTCTGGCCATCTGTGAATGTGGGATTGGGAGACACCCCCAGGGAAAGGAATCATTATTTATTTTCTGCACATGGCGATCCGTTTTACCTATTGAATTAGAAAGGGGAGCTTCCTGGGATTGGGAAGAGGGACTGAGTTTGAGGTAGGTCCCAGATCTACTGTTTCTTTTTCTCTTTAACAGTTCCATTGGTAAGGAGGTGGAGAATGGTAACTCGGAAGGGTTATAAGAAATGCATAGCTATGTAGTGTCATATAGATAGATCCTCTTCAGCAAATAATTGGCTGAGCTGGGTATCTGAATAGAGACTGGGGAGATATGGAATACCTGCGTGGGATTTGTTTATTTCATTTTGGCCTTTGGGTCTCCTCTTCCAGATTAAAGGCCTCACAAAATCTCTGAAAACTCCAGAACCAAATTTAAGTCCAAAAAAGTGTTCAGTACTCTCTATCCTGGACATTGTCAGGTCTCATCATATTCCTGTAGACATTTAAAGTGTCACTTTAAAATGACTGACATTTTAAAATAAAAGCATTATCTATTGTCAGAAGCTGAATAGCTCATTTGGTTAGAATATCCTGCTAATAAAAACAATTCCCAGCACTCCTATTACTCTAAAGGAAATAATCCTCATTGGCTCTGAAGTCATAGGTTGTTATGTAATCATTTTTAGTCTGTTTATCACCCCATTTGGAGTTTTCTTGGCAACCAGGGACAAATTGAGAAACTGAGGCTTACAGAGTTAAGTGACTTGCCCAGGATCACACAACCAATAAGTATTTGGAGGTCAGATTTGAATTCAGAAAGAACTGGTGTTCTTTTCACTGTGTCATCTAGCTGCCCCAAAGTCAAAGAACCCAGGGATTCAAGTCTTAACATGAACCTTTTTTTTTTAATTTTTTATATTGCATATGTGACCTTGAATTAGTCAATTTCCTCATCTGAAAAATATCAGGGTTAAACTAAATGACCTTTGAGATCTCTTTCAGTTATGGGTGTCTGATCCATAAAATCTTAAGAGATTAGAGGACATCTTCCATCAGTTGGAGAATGGTTGAATAAATTGTGGTATATGAAAATTATGGAATATTACTGTTCTGTAAGAAATGACCAACAGAATAATTTCAGAAAGGCCTGGAGAGACTTACATGAACTGATGCTGAGTGAAATGAGCAGGACCAGGAGATCATTATATACTTCAACAACAATACTATATGATGACCAGTTCTGATGGACCAGGCCCTCCTCAGCAACGAGATCAACCAAATCATTTCTAATGGAGCAGTAATGAACTGAACTAGCTATACCCAGAAAAAGAACTCTGGGAGATGACTAAAAACCATTACATTGAATTCCCAATCCCTATATTTATGCACACCTGCATTTTTGATTTCCTTCACAAGCTAATTGTACAATATTTCAGAGTCTGATTCTTTTTCTACAGCACAATAACGTTTTGGTCAGGTATACTTATTGTGTATCTAATTTATATTTTAATATATTTAACATCTACTGGTCATCCTGCCATCTAGGGGAGGGGGTGGGGGGGTAAGAGGTGAAAAATTGGAACAAGAGGTTTGGCAATTGTTAATGCTGTAAAGTTACCCATGTATATATCCTGTAAATAAAAGGCTATTAAATAAAAAAAAAAAAAAAAAAAAGAGAGATTAGAGGACATCTAATGAACCCTCCCTCAGAGACAGAAAAAGCAGTGTGGACAGAGTATGGGACTTAGAGCCTGGAAGACTCAGACTTAAACCTTCCCTCAGATCCTTAATAGCCATGTGGCCCTGGGCAAGTCATTAATCCTTTAAAAGTTGGTTTTCTTATCAATAATAATAATAATAAAAAGGATGATAATAGAATCTACCTCAGTGGTAGTCGTGGGGATTAAAATAATACATGTATGTATGTATACATATATAAATACATATATATTATACATGCATATACATATAAATGTAAAGTGCTTCTCAAACCTTAATGCCCACAGCTATTATCGTGGGTATCTAGGTGCTGCCTAAAGACTTCCTGTAACAGGAAGTGTACTAATTACTTTTTTATTTCTGGACAATTCTAATTATTCAAAAGTCTTAAAAAAAAAAAAAAAAAACCCTGAAATCTGTGTTCCTTAACCTCTATACACTGGTCCCTAGGGATTCCTTTTTGGAGAAAACTAGTTTATTCTAATTTCCATATGAAAATCCATGAAATATTAGGAGGTTTGTGTCCTATCCACCCTAAATCTTTTCTGTCTCAAGCTAAATATATCCATTTTCTGTAACCAGTGAGGACATGACAAAGTTTTTGTATCTCTCATCATCCTGGTTACTCTCTGCTGGATGCTCTATAATTTGTTAATATTATGTATAAAATGTACCAAGGTGCAATACAACACTCCAGTCATGGAATTGATTCCCTTATTTTGAATCCAATACTTTCTTCTTAGGAAAAAAACACCCAAAGTTTATTTTTATCTTACTTAAAAAAAAATTTTTTTGCAGGCAAAGTTAAATGACTTGCCCAGAGTCTCACAACTAATATTAAAGACTGCATTTGAACTCAATCCTCCTAATTTTAGTGTGGACTGTTCTATCTACTGTGCCACCTATCTTCTTCCCCTTTAGTACTATCAGTAAATCAAACTAAAGGTATATTCTTTTGAAAGCCACATCTCTCTTCTGGCTAATGTTGAATCTACAGTTTTAAACCCTTGGGTCTTCTTTACTTGAACTGCTGTCAAGCTAATCTTTCATCCTCTAATTATATAACTGACTTTTAAAAACTTAGATGTTAATTTCTGTCTACAATTTCATTTTGCTGAGACAATTTTGAATCCTTATTCTCCCATCCAGTGGATTAGCTATGCCACATAGCTTTGAGTCATAAAATTTGATAAGAATATGTTTTCTATGTCTTAAAATCACTGATAAAAATGCTGCACAATATAGGACAAAAACAGATAGGCCACTATAAAACTCCCTCTGGGATAAAATCCAATACATTAATCAACATTCTGTAGTAAAGCTTTTTAAATCAACTATAAATTTGTGCAAATTTACTATTAACTAGCTTATATTTCTCCATTTTGTCCCCAAGGGTACAGAGTGGTTCTTAACCTGGGGTCCATGAATTTGGATGAAAAAAAAAAATGATGATAATTTTCATTAACCTCTAAATTGGAATTTAGCATTTTCCTCATTATTTAAAGATATTATTCTGCTAAAGACGCCATAGATCTCATAAATTGACCAAGGGACCCATGACACACACACTCTGATATAAAGTCATGAAATATTAGAGATGGAAAGGACTTTATTTTACTTTTTATTATTTTATTATATTTGTTAATAATAATATTATTTTTAATATTTGTTATATTTATTTTATAGGTGAGGAAAGGGGGTGCCCAAAAGGTTAACGATTTGTCCAAAATCGTGAAGTTGAATGAATGAATAAATAAAACATTTTTAAAAATCCTCATCATGTATAAAGTACTTTGCTAAGCACAAAGACTACAAATAAAAAAGCAGGTTTGTCTTTGTTCTCAGGGAGCTCACAATTTTAATGAGGGAAACAATATTAGTTAGTCATAGGCTTGATTCCATATTTTAAGATTTTTGTGAAATATCTTGCTGAAATGATTGTATCTGTTGATAAGGCAGGTAAGCCCAGCAAGGTACCCTGAGAAGAAAAAGAAGGGAGCATAGCCTAGGACCTAAACCCCAAAGCCCCAAGAAGATCAGCCTCATCCATTAATTATTGCCCCTGCTTTTATTTCATTCCTCAAGTGATCCTATGGGGAATTGCTACATGAAAAAGGTACCTACCATAACTGCCACTACATATGCCAAAGACTGACTAACTAATAATAATGGAGAGATAAGCCCAAGAACCTAGAAAATAACAGTATCCCCTCCTCTTCTCCCCCCCACCCCAGTCTACCCCCAACTCTCTTGATTTCAGTATATTTGACCATCATCCAGAGGAGAAACACTTGCAAACACCTATTACTGAAGACCAGCATCCACAATTGTTTTTACAATGAGATATTTCACATTATCTTCTATTTTTCTTTATTTTGATTTTGTTTTATTGTTTCTTGGTTTCTCATAAAAAGTCATTAGCTTCTATTTGCTTAATTCTAGTTTTAAAGGATTTTTTTTTTTTTTAGTAAAGCTTTTTATTTACAAAACATGTGCATGGGTAATTTTTCAACACTGACCTTTACAAAACTTTCTGTTTCAAATTTTTCCTTCCTTCTCACCCCCTCCCTAGATGGTAGGTAGTGCAATACATCTTAAATATTTTAAAATATATGTTTAAAAAAAGGAATTATTTTCTTCAATGAGCTTTTGTATCTCCTTTCATCAATTCTGCTTTTTCTTTTAAAGCATGAAATTACTCATTGTTTTATTTTTTATTTTTTTACTCTGGCATGGAGCCAGCTTTTTTTCTTTTTTTTTAATAGCTTTTTATTTACAAGATATATACATGGGTAATTTTTCAGAACATCAATTCTATTTTTAAGGTCTTATTCTCTTCAGTGAATTTTTGAATATCTTTTTTTTCCATTTGGCCAATTCTGCTTTTCAAGGCATTCTTTTCTTCATTGGATTTTTGTGCCCCTTTTACCACTTGGCCTATTCTGTTTTTTAAGGTGTTACTTTCTTCAGTACTTTTTATTCCTCCTTTATCAAGCTGTTGACTCTTTTTTTCATGATTTTCTTGTATCAAAAATTTCCTTTTTTCTTTTACTTTTCTTACTTGATGAATAAACTCCTTTCTATTAACTCTTCCATGACCTGAGATAAATTCATATTTTTCTTTGAGGCTTTAGATGTAGCAGTTTTGATTTTATTGTTTTCTTTTGAGTATCTATTTTGATCTTCCCTGTCATCATAATAACTTTCTAGAGTCAGGATCTCTTTTTGCTGCTTGCTCATTTTTCAATCTATTTCTTGACTTTTAACTATGTAGAAGTGTGACTCTCTTCTT